>NW_005843083.1:283823-291926 GCF_000455745.1 Alligator sinensis
TCTCCCTGATCCTGTTTATTTGTGTTATGGAATCACTAGCACAGCAGCTGAGACAGGATCCCTAGATCAGTAGAGCAGAGATTCCTGGGAGTAACTGGGAAGAGACAAACATCTTGGCCTACATCAGGGGCGGGCAATTATTTTGGGCAGAGGGCTGCTTACTGAGTTTCGACAAGCCATCGAGTGCCGCATGACAGGCAGCTCAGGGCAGATTAATATTAATTTTCTAAATTTTTTTGGAGCCCCACAGGCTGCATAGAATGGCCTGGAGGGCCGCATCTGGCCCCTGGGCCGCATTTTGCCCACCCCTGGCCTACATGATTGACCTCAATATCATATGCAGGGACAAGTGGACAGTTGAAAGAGGATTATAACATACCCAAGTATACAAAGCAATGGTGGGGGCCAAGCTCAAAGTTTGCAGACCTGCCTAGTACTGGGTGAACTTGGGCACCTGTCATCCCTGGGAGTCTCCATTCCTTGTGAAGAGGTAAAGATCGTCAGGGTGGAGTTTGACCAGAGGGCATGGGGAAAGACTGAAGCCAAGGCCAAACAGAGACTGGGACTATGGCAATTGTGCTGCCTGTCAGTGTAGGGGTGCATAGCACTCATGAAGGCAGTGTTACTACCAGTGCTTCTACATACCACACTAGACTTCCCTCCCTCAGAGCAAGTCATCCACAGAATCCAAAGAGCCATTTGTGTCTTCTTCTGGGCAAGGACTGCACTGTATAAGGCAAAATGGTCCGGAGCCAGAGGAATGCCAGGTGTCATGATTCTGCTCTGGGCCAAGTACATGAGCCAGATCTGCAAACTGGTAACAGGAATAAAATCCAAAACTTTGTAAAGCCCTTTGTATAATTGTGTCAGATATCTAGGTTGTAGCCACTTTCACAAAGGAGTAAATAGATGGAATGCTCTTCTGGGCAGGCATTTCTTATGTAGTAAGGTATCTCTGAGACACACAAGAAATGCCTGCCCAGAAGAGAATTCCATCTATTTACTCCTCTGTGAAACATGAAACACCATAACCAGAAGGAAATATGACTACATCCTGCTTACCACCAAACAACTTCAAGGTAAACAGACTATTCCAACTTTTCTCTGAGCTGAATCTGCATATAAAACGAGTAGTTCCAAACAGGAGTTTTTATCACATCTTCAACTCTCCTATGAAATGTGAACTTTCATTTCTACCCAGGGGAACTTTTACAGTCTTTTCTCTGATGCCTGAAGAAGGGTGTTTGTGCCCCAAAGCTTGCAATTAAGAAATTTTTTTTGCAAAAATCTAGTTGGTCTAATAGAAGATATCACCTGTACCATGAGTCCTGATTGCTTTGTATAGTTGTGTTATTTGAAAGTGACGGTGATGAGTATGCAGGCATGGGGGTGTGTGATGCGGTTTTCATAATAGAAATAAGAATGGTGCAACTGTAAAGGTGCTTTTTGAACCATCAAGTGAACCACGGCAGTCACACAACAGGCTGATAAGAGGTTTTTGCCAAAAAAAAAAAAAAAAGCATTTTTGGTACCAGGGGAGGGCTTGCTTCAGCCTCTCTGAGCGCTGGCTTTGTATTACAATACCTGCAGTACCTCCAGGTCCAGTGCTTATTCCCTTCTGGTGGAATAACTGCCAGTGATTTTTTTTTTTTATAAGGGCCACATACAGACACACCCCCACACAGGTTTCCATCAGCATGTTTTCCCCATGTGAGCCATGTTGGCTGAATTTAATTTACTTTTTAATTGGCTTCCATTTCTGAACACATGCTGCTGCTGGCAGCAGTTGAATGACAGACAATGTATTTAGTGAGATTCCCTTGTATGTAATTATAAGACAATGAGTCTTTTTCCCCATGCCAATTTGGGGAAAAAAACCTCATCTTGTATTTGAGTAAACAGGTTATGCTTGTGGTTAAAGCAGTCCTGTTCCAGCTTAGGAAATACGACAATGAACAGCCACAACATATCACCATGTTCAGGAAAATACAGCTTCATTCAAAAGCTGGGCTGAACATACACTAGAGGGTCTACAGATGAAGGAAGTTATGCTGCCTCATAAGATGCACACCATACCTGATATTATGATGAAAACATTAACATTACCCGCATGATCCGGGGACAACAGGGCAGACCCTACAGTGAGAGACTGCGGGACCTGAACCTATTCAGCCTCCACAAGAGAAGGCTGAGGGGGGACCTGGTGACCGTCTATAAACTCACTAGGGGGTACCAGAAGGGTTTGGGGGAGACGCTGTTTCCCCTAGCCCCCGCTGGCATAACAAGGAGTAATGGGCACAAGTTGATGGAGAGGAGGTACAGATTGGACATCCGAAAAAATTACTTCACAGTTAGGGCGGCTAGGAGCTGGAACCAACTTCCAAGGGAGGTGGTGCTGGCCCCTACCCTGGGGGTCTTTAAGAAGAGGCTGGATGCCTACCTGGCTGGACTCATTTGAGTCCCGTTTTTGTTTTTAGGGTTTTTTGTTGTTCTCCCGCCCTGGCGGGGGGTCGGGCTAGAAGATCTATTAGGTCCCTTCCGACCCTAAAACTATGAAACTATGAAACTATGAAACATTCTGAAAATAAAACACAACATAAAGGAAATGTTGCAGAAGATATAATGCATATCTCCTAGGTTAAAATGGAAGGGTTATCCTACAAGTTTCTTATAAAATAAATTGGCTTTCATAATATATCGATTTTTCCTATCATGAAGTAAAGTGCGGCATATTACACAAGCATGATATCATTCCAGTGCTATGAATGGTAAAATAAATATGTTGCCACCAACTATGTTAGATAAAAGCCGATGAAGAAGACTTATAAATATGAATTTTAAAAGATCACAATATGTAACTTATGCTGAAAATGAGAGGACACAAAACCATAAAGAGTACCTTTCCAAATCAGTAGATACGGAAATGTTCTATAACACATAATCAATATTTCTATGAATAAAAAAAACCCCATTCTGTGTCATCATCTCTTTGGAAGCAGCAAGCACATGCAAAGAGCATATAAATGCTTATGTGACTTACAAGTACAGATCCTACTGGATCTGGCAAATGCGTAAAACATTTGGAGGCAATTAAAAAGCAAAAGTAAGGAATAAGTGGTCTGATTTTCAAAAGACGATATTTTAGGAGAGGTTGTAAAGACTGGCAATGCATCATTTAACTCACCATCTCCTCTCTGACCACTCTCCTCTTGCCTATACCTTCTAGGAAATAAAATACTCAGACCCAAATGCAGCATTCCAGACACAACTGTACCAGACTCATTCAGGCATTTACCTCCCTCTCCAGATCCACTGTCCTCTATATGTGCAACTTAAAATTATATTTGCCCTTTTGGCTTTCAGTTAATGTTACTAATTCGTGCATATTTTGCTGTCACCTATGCATTTTTCTTTTTCAGTATCTTTACCCAGATATATTAGCTCAGCCTTGCAAAATGTTTTTCATTTGCCTAGAGTATTTTTTTTTTGGACAGGCAAGTTTTCATCACCATCAAGGTAGAACAGACTTTGTCCTCTTGTGCAGTAAAATAAATTCTGGCTTCTGATTCAAAATCCTTAAACATCCCTAAAGCAATTACATCAATTGTCCATGGTACTTTTATTGTGTTTTATCCATCATTTGCATATTCAGCTAGAATTTAGGTGGGGAGGGATGGGATCCAAAAGCATGTGACCAATCAGCTCTCTGCAGGCCACCAGAAAGTACGCCACATACCACAGCTTAGGAACCTCTGACCTGTGATATATAACTTGTATGTATTCCAACTGACTTTCATATCTTCACATGTTCCAAGTATTCCCTGGTGGGCTCTGTTCTTTGTGAAGAACTATTTTTATAGGTTTTCTCATTTCTTAGCTGTCTGAACTTATTTATTTCTGTAGTTGAATACAGATTTATAACCAAGTTCAGTAACTCAGTCATGTGACTCCTCATTGGCTTGATCCCCTTGTCTCTTATTAATAATTTGCTGACTTTCTCTTCACACTAATGTGGCTAACTACCCCTCTCTGCTTTTTTTTTGGATAGGTTTATAAAAGATGTTATTTCCTTGGATTAGCATCAACTCCCTCCAGTTTTTTTAAAATGACGCCTTGGGAGTCAAGCCTCCGTCCAACACATCAGCTCCCAAATTCATGACACCTAAAGACAGCCAGTGTTAGCCCACAATTCCGAAGTTTCAACCAGACAATGAAGAGTTTTGTGTGATTCTTTTTGGACCTTTTTCACTGCAATGGCTGCCTACTGTAAGCGCCTTTAAATACACAGGTAACAGGGCATTTGGGTTTTTTTTCAGAGAATGAACTTATCATTGGGAAAATGTGTTTTTTGTTGTCCCAAATTTAGTTGTGAATTAATTGTAAACAGTTTTAGCTGAAAAAAAGTTGTCAGAACTAGACTCACCAAACAGTCAAGAATGGTGGGCCTCCTTCTACCAGAGAATCCAATCTTTAGGGCATTCACATGGACTGTGGAAGACCCAACACTTCATTCCATATCCCCCACTGCTCTAGCCTAAATATAACCTCTACTTTACATAATTAAATATTTACTGGAGCAGGAACTAGATCTAAGGTATCCTAACCACCAGACTTGGATCGTCCTCCAAACTTCTTCAAATCTGCTTCTTCCTGATTCAGGGATTTAAACCAGCATCTTCCACCTCTCAAGAGAATTCTGTAAGTACTCATCTATAAAATATAGTCTTTCAGATGTACAGATAGGTCTTTCTATCTTTCTTGCTGGAGAGATTGCATGGAATAATTATATATGTCCTGACAGAGAGAGAGAGAGATTTTAAACCTTTATAGTAAAAATATTAAAAACTAAAAAAAGTGGAAGTGCAAAAGTATGTGGCCCTCCCAGTGGCTGAGCATGATACGCTTGCCAGTAACAATATCACCATATCACCAGAGATTGAAACCTCCTGCCATAGGGTTAAGAATAGTCTTTTGCCTATTTGTTGTGACACAGGCTGCAAACAGACATCACATTTATTCCAGGATATACCATATTATCCCCAAACAAAGTGCAATCATATGGATGTCCATGTCTGCTGTCCCAGGATAAATCCTAAAAAAGATTCCCAAAGTTTACCTTGGGATATTGCAAAGTATGTCTGTACAATAATCCCAAGATTGCATCACTGGCAGAAAAGAAGCACAGCCACTCACCAGGGCTGCCAACTGTCAAAAATTTCATGGACACTCCATAAATAACTAGGCTGAAAATGCCTGTCAATAAATTCTGTAAAAAAAAAAAAATGTCATTTGAAGGAAAAAGAGCTCTGCAAAAGCACTGAGTTCCTGAAGGTCTATAGTCGGAAAACAAGCTGGTTGTATTGTTAAAGCACAGATGGAGCACAGCAGTGCCACCTGGTGTCTGAGCAGGGGTCCGGCACCCCAAAGGTAGGTCTTCTCAGGGCTTTATGAGTGCCTATACACAAGTGCGGAGGCTGCTCCAACACGTAACTGTAGCGCATTGGAGCAGACTCAATCGAGTCTGCTGGAGCATGGTAATTACCGTGTTCCAGCAGCTTCCTGCATCTTGTGTATCAGCATCCCCATGCTTAAAAATGGCAGTCGGGGTGCTTGAACTTAAAGCTCATTGAATGGGGACACTGATACACGAGATGCTGCAGTGCTTTCATTAGAGCGGCTCTCAGTCAGGAGTACCAGGGTGTGGGGATGTGTAGGGGACTCCTGTAGGGGGCAGCATGGTGTCAAACCACTGTTACATGAAGTAGTGTTACCAACCCAATATTTTTATTCATTTTTTACCAGTAATCAAACTTGTTTTTAACAATGATTTGCTTGGTCCAGCAGAATAGTTACATTTACATGAGTTTACTGACATGTTTTACACAATATGTCAGTAAAAAAGTCAGATCATCAGTAAAAACTTTGACATAAACAGTAAAAAAAAAAATGTTGTGAGGTGGCAATACTGCCACTTACTAAACCCTGATTAAAAGGGCTGACAAGTATACTTGCCTATCCTGGGATATTTTTGTTCCAGGACATAGAAAGGCAAGATTATCTGTAAATAAATGCAATGTCTGTTACTAATCTGACTTGGGGTTCAGTCTCTGCTCTAATCTACTACACTGCTAGGAGTTGTTTCTAAATAGCTTTTAAAACAACCTCTTAAATTCAGTCCTATAAGAATTTATGCATGTACTTAAATTTACCCTGAAAAACCCCAAACAATCCCACTGGCCCAGCCCTGTACATGTTTGACATGAGAATAATTCCATTAACTTCAAGAGACATGAAGTCATATGAAGAAATTTGCAGGATCAGCACTCCAGGCATGCCATACAAAATTAGAATTTTAAGTGTACAAATAATAATAATAATAATCTGCCAGCCCAGCAACTTTAACCTGACATCTCAGTGACACTTTGCAAGTTTCATAGCAAGCACCAGTAAGCCTGTAATACTTAAGGCATAATCATATTTATACTATTTTGACGTAAAGACTCCACATTCCAATATTAATTCTGCTAGCTCAGTCCAATTAAAGATGTATATACTGATACATCTCATAGATTATTATAGTAAGGTAAAGAAAAAAAGATTAAGGGCAAATGATAAAAACAATTTATTAGAACATATAATTTCTTAAATCACTTATAAAACCTTATGTTTGCTACAATGATCTCTACAATGTTTAACTGATCCTGTACTAGGCTTTCAAATCCATTCCTGTGCTGGAATCAGTGCTTTATTTTTGCATTTCTTGATGCTTTAAATTCATGATTTTTTTTTCAAATTTTATGATTTTTCATAATTGCTAGACATACTCTTCAGAGAGGAAAAAGTATTAAACTAATACAAATAAAATTGAATGCGCATGTAGACAACCAAAATGTAGTAGAAAACACCTGGCTAATGACACGATGAGAAAAACTAATTAAATAAGACTATATTTACCTGCATACCACATGCATCTGTCCCCCCCCAAAATAACCTTTTAAATTGGGTGAGCGTTTTAAACAAGGAAGCTGATTTCCTTGCTAGAATGGAGACATAGGGTAGCTGCTAAAATAGCTGTTGGGGGGTCCGCTCTGTTTCCAGCCACATATAGAAGGGGCAGAGCCCATTCCTTAGCACAGGGGTGGGCAATTAAGATTCGGCTGCCACTTAACGAGTTTTGGTGACCTGTTAAGGGCCACACACACAAAATATTTCAGAAGATATCATTTTAACAAATTATAGAGAAAAACTAAAGCATATACTACATTAAAAAAATCAAATATCTACTTTTTAAATTTTATTTGAAAATTGGGCAGCAGGTAGTGCTGGGAAGTGGCAGCAGTGGCCATGGGGATGTGCTCCAGGCAGCACACACCCAGCCAGGTGGGAGTGGGGAGGAAAGTGCAGCCGGGCAGCTCCTGCCCCAGGTTCAAGTTGCCTTCCAACCACTTGGAAGCTGGAGCTCCATGTATTGCAGGAGCTGCCCAGCTGCAGCTTCCACCTCCCTCCACATGGCTGGGAGTGTGCTGCCTTGTGCACATCCTCATGGCCACTGCTACTGCTTCCAGTGCTACCTGCTGGCCAGAGGAGTGCAGCAGGAGCAGGAGGAGGAGCTGCCTGGAGGTGGTGGGAGCAGAGTAGTACCCAGGCAGCTGGGAGGGCAGCTATGGGCCACATACGATCAACTGGTGTCTCATATCCAGCCCCAGGCCATATTTTGCCTACTCCTGCTTTAGCATCACTCACACTCTCCTGGCAGTTCCATAATAGCAGGTTTAACTCTGTTACTAGCTGCTGCCAAAGTGTGTTAGCTTTTGGCTGAGCTACTACCTAGCCAATGGTGAGCCCAGCATCCTATGATGTGGCCGTTAAGATTCTGGAAAAAATCTTTTTCTCTGTATTCTACCTTCCCAAAACAAGTTATATGTCTTGGCTGAGGGTGTGATGTATGCAAGTAAATATGACAAGATTTTCCCTGACAATGACAACACAAAGATAAACTTAGAAGGGCACACCAGCAGAATAATACCACATCACATTAGTTTGTTGGGGTGAATGCCTTCTTTCAAAGCAAACCCCCAACCCCCCCCCCCCACCCCCCCCCAC
>NW_005843083.1:291949-296864 GCF_000455745.1 Alligator sinensis
ATCACATTGGTTTGTGGGGGTGAATGCCTTCTTTCAAACCAACCCCCCCCCCCCCCCCCAAAACCTGCTGACATACCACAGGGACAGACCATAAAATATTAGTTAGTATTTTGAAATAAGTAAAAAAAGATTATTAAAAATTTTCCCCAAAAAACAAAACTAATTTCAGTTATATTTCTATCTAAAAAAGACACACAGGATTTAATGTGCACTTTGAATCATATATTGAGATGTTTAATTATATCTGAATCTATTATTTTTCAAAAACTGTCACAATTCTGTAATAGCGCTTTATGTAATTGCTACAGAAAACAGCTTCCATATCAGAACCTTTTCTAAATTGGCCCCAGTTCAGGTAGGTATTTAAGGATGGAGCTACTCTGAAACATCTGAATAATTCTACTGACATGAATTATAATATTCATATATTTAAATTAAGGCACAAACTCAGGCCACTGTAAGGAAGAAAACAGAATATTTAGAGCTTCCATACTATAGATATCTTAAATTTGTTTCATTTATTTTTTTACTTCTGGAAAATGCTATGACTAGGATTTCTATTACTGTCAGGGTAGTCAGAGTACAAAATGAATCCAGTAAGATGGCTACAGCAATGGAAGTACAGTGAACAGGAGCATGCATCTTTCATTGACCTTTCAGTTTTCCTTTTCACAATTTTTAAGGTATATTAACTCTCTCTTCATATTAGTAATGCCATGGTTTGGTGCATGATCATCTAGTATAATGCTTGAGTGTAAGGTCTGACACTGTATAACCTGGAATGGAAATTCCCTGAGAAAAGCTGTAGGCCATGTCTATACTACACTACACTGTGCAGGACAAAGCTAGGAAACCTACCATTGTGAAAATGTGCCATGCCCACTAACTCTGAGTCTGTGTGTGCTATATCCCCAAAAATTAATGTGACCACTTTTTGGCATAGCCTTAGTGGATCCAGTATTACTCTAACAACAGTTACAAGATATTTTTTTGATAGGAGGTATGTGCGTAGCAGCAGAGAGTTGGTAGAACATGTACTCCAGCCCTGTCCAATCCAATGAAGATGTGCACTTAATGTCAGTATTCAATCCTGTAAAGTGCCAAGTGGCTTCAATTTCCATTAGCTCTAATTGAAGACAAGGGCTCTCAGCACCATGCAAGATTTGGCCCTATCTAACTGAAATAATTTAACCAAACATTGTTATGTATGAGGATTTCAAAAACTTGATGTAATTCTGGATACTCTGGTTCTGGTTTTCTGATTTCTGGAGTCTGTGCCCTAGCTCTTTCAAGCACACTTCATGATGTTTCTGACTCTAAAGAAAAAGAGAGAAATGAAGTCAATTAATAATACAGTTGAACTAGTTCTTGAAATTTCTAAACCACCTTCCAGTTTCTAACATCTCCATCAGAACTGCACAAACAATGGATCCTCAGAACAGTCCCAGAATGTTGACTCTCTGCATTTTTTGTCTTTTTTCACAAACCAGAATTAATCTGCCAGAATCAAATTATAATTAAAAAAAACTCAGGTATACTATGATGTCCTACACAGCAGTTTGAATTTTGAAACCATAAAAGATTCCTAGCATCTTAATTCAATTTTAAACTCAAAACTCTTGTGCTCATTTTTTGGTGAGAACATGTTACTAATCTCCAAACAGTACAATTTTGTAGTTTATTTTACCTTTTAATATGAAGTATGATTGAGAACACTATTGCAGTAAAATCCTTGGTATTCAGCATGAGTGGGGAATGAGGGGTGCCAGATATCTAAAAATGCCAGTTACCTGAGGAGTGTGGGTTTCCGGATGGATTTGGAGCGGGGAGGGCAGAGGAGGGGAGAGTGGCGGTGGCTGAATGTAGAGCAGGGTGTGGGGGCTAGTGGCAGCAGCACACGGAGCAACAACCTCCCAGGGTGGTAGGTGGCGGCCACTGCGTGAGAGCTCCCCCACTCCCTCCCCCGCCGCCCCCCCCCCCCCCCCCCCCCTTCTGGTTAGTAGAGTGTTCTAGACAGTAGAATGCCGGATAACATGGATTTTACTGTACTTACTTGATAAAGCCACACCAGACACATCATAAATCATTTGTTACACATAAAAAATGCAGACATTTTTGGCTTGTCTTTTATACTTGTTAGAATATTATTTCAAGTTTGATTAGGTAAAATAAATTTAATTTTCAAAAAGAATTTAGATTCAATTATAATCTTTAGATTTAATTCCAGCAGTGGATGATGAACAGGGATCCATGGAAAAATCCATGGTTTACTCCATTTTAACTTTTACTGAAGGCAAACATGGATTTCTCATTTTACTGGAGAAGCCCACGGATTCTGCAATTTTGTAACGAACCCTTTGTAGGGGGCAGGGAGAGAGAGGGAGGAGGGTGGTCAGGCAGGGGGCGCAATGTGCATGAACACGCACATGGCCCCAGGCAGCCTAGAAAGCAGCTCCTGTAGGTAAGTATGTGGGGGGGGGAGAGAGGGGGAAATTGAGTCCCTGTAGGGAGGGAAGTTGGAAGGGAGTTGCGCAGGGCTGGTGCTGGAACTGGGGCTGCTGCCCAACTGGGCAGCGTGTGGGGCTGGGGGCCTGAGGCCGTAGTGCATGGCTGCAGGGCTCCAGCAGGGAGCAGGACAGGGCCACGGGCAGCTCGCCCAGGGGTGGGGACAGCTTCCTGGAGCTGCGTACACTCCCGGGGGCAGGGGGGACCTGTGTGAGATGTGGTGTGGGGGTGGGTGCAGGCTGCAGGCTCGGGCTCCTGCCCTGCTTCCCTATCCCAGGACCTCTGCAGCCCAGTGGGTGCAATGTGGCATGGCAGGGAACAGCCGGGCTGCAGAGGCCCCAGGGGAGGGCAGCAGGCTGCCCGGCTTCCCTATCCCAGGCCCTCTGCAGCCCAGTGGGTGCAATGTGGCATGGCAGGGAACAGCCGGGCTGCAGAGGCCCCAGGGGAGGGCAGCAGGGTGGGAGCCTGAGCCTGTGTCCACCCCCATACAGCCCCTGCCCCACATACAGTTTAAGGGGACAGGTCCCCCACTCGTGGGTGCGCGTACAGCAGTGGGGAACTGGCCCCCTCCCCTCCTACCTCACCAGGATCCCTGATGATGAACAACTGATGATGGTTACCTTTTTTAACCCTATCCTGTTTCCAGCATCATTAAACCAGCAAGAAGAGAACAATATGATTCTTGTTTTTCTTTTCATAAGTCATTCTCAATTTTATGAAAATGAGTTATGAAACTGAAGGTGAACAATGTATGTGTTCTGAGTTAGCTCACAATAACTCTTCCCTCAGATGCATGTAATTCTCTTTCTATATTTATTTTCAAACTGTCAGCCTAGAATGGAAACCATTAGAAAAAAAACTTAGCCTTAGCTTTGAAATGGAGAGAGCAGAGAGATTTTGCTGGAACAAAAGACAAATGATTTGTAGTTCTTATTAGCATCTGAAAATGGCAGTTTTCTCAGATCCCCTCTTTTTCATTTCAGCACCAGGTGTGATATTTGAAATAATTTAGAATGCAATAGGTAGTCTCTGATTATTTAACTGAGGTTTTTTCCCAGAAAGCTAAGCAAGCTCTAACAAAGCCACACCCTTCAAACCGTTTCCTTTTTCCATTAAACTCAGTTTCAATAGAAGCATGATCAAGCCCAGACAGACCATAAAAAATATACATATTTTAAATATGAACAGATATACAGGCTTCTTTCATAATATGAAGAAATTTAAAAATGTGACAAGAACTTTCTACCCAAAATCAAAATGTTAGGAAGGAGAGAACAGTGAAAAATTGGGAATAAGTTAGTAAACCAGAACTTCCCTAACATTGTATTGGAAGAAGCAGTAAAGATGACTCTCAGCTTTCTTGCATATTCACATATACAGTCCTCCTCCAATGGCAGATCTTTCCTCTGGGTTGGGAAGCAACAGGTTTTTTTGGGGGGGAGGGGGGGTTTGCATTCGTGAGGGTTCCGTGAATTTATTCCAGTAAGATGGGTACTAAGCTATCATTTAGCTTCTAAGTAGTACAGGCTCACCTCTGTAGAGAACATGCATCTCCAACACTAGACTTCATGGTTAGCCCTTGCCACTGACACTGCTGTTTTATAAGGCAGTGAAACAGGGATTGTGTATAGAAAGGGCCAATTGGTAACAAGAGAATACTGTTTAGATTCCAGAGAACAGTCTCTCCAACTAGGAGATAAATCCTCATACGGTCCAAGAATCTGGCCACTATAGAATATCAGAACAGCTGATGTACAATAAACCTTGCCCTCGTTTCCCTCACTATGACATGTTCTTGTGTTCATGTCCTTAGGTCTAAAAACACTGGGGATTATTGAAATCGGAAGGTATGCACATATGATGTCCAAAGACCACAAAATGAGAAATGTCTAAAAAGGACCCAACTCTAACCTTCTCTGGTGTAGCAATTATGATAAATATTTTCTTTTCTTTGGGGGTTATGAAGTTTATGGGGGAGTAACCCAACGTGAGAAATAGGTTTTGAGTTCTGTAGTTTATGGGCCACTAAGTCATTAAAAAAAAACTGTCTGCTGAGAATATTTTGCCAGCATATTCTGAAGCTCTGGATAATGAGTGACCTTTAGAGTTATGTCATGATGAGGACAAAAAGTTCCAAAGCCTGCTGACATATCACAGTGGATCTTGCTTTCCCTGGCTGTCGTAAATTCTTAGATGCATAAGAATAAAACAACACTGTGAAGAATGACTCTTGGCACTGAAATTATAGGAATCTTACCTCTTGAACAGTCTGTATGCACTGTGTTTGCAGGCTCTCCAAATAGATCTCTCATCCTACTATTGCTGGCTTCTTTGATGGAATATAATGGAGAGCAGTACTCCTTTACAGACTATCATTGGGTCCATCCCATACCACTTTAATCATGACAAG
>NW_005843083.1:296982-331852 GCF_000455745.1 Alligator sinensis
GGCCTACCAGACAGATGGAAGTACTCATTGATGTCTTGGAGTGAACTGCAGGCAGGTACAAAAGTCTGGTACACTTTGGAGTCTCTCTGGTGGCAGATAAGAATGTCAGAGTCCAAAATCGGTCCTATAGATTCTATTTTTCCGTTGAAGTCAGTATCGACTTCTCGGAACACAGCAACGTCTCCTATTTCTCTCATTCCCCACAAATGAGCCAAGCATTTAAATCAAGGAATAAGATTATACAGGCAGGGATCACCACATTGAACATAAGCCAGCATATGAATGCTGTAGCTACCTCAAGACACAAATGACGTTGTTCTTCAGAATCAGAAAAGAATGAAAAACAAATCTTTCCCCTTTGTTGATGGCAAACTTCTTTCCACTGCTCCAATAACAAAAATTGTAGCATACTCCCATAGGATAGGGAGTATGAGGGTGGTTAGAGCTGGTCTGTGAAGCTTAAGCGGAGCTGGGCCTACTCACAAAAGTTAAAATACAGAATATTAATGACAATTGCATAGTGCAAGAGCATGTAAGTTTGCGGCTGGACCTTCTGAAAAGAAATAATGAGACATCACTTCCAACATATCTATGATGATTTTAAGCAGGCTCCCATGTGCCTGGTATGTTACTGTGTGAAATGTCTATCCTTGATTAATTATTATAGTAAATATTTCTTTGTAATTAACTCATGTTTATGTGCAGGAAGAGACATTCTCCATATAGATTTTGATAGCTGTTTCCTCCTGATTTACTTTACTTTTGCCTCAGTGGTTCCCTTGATCTTCCAAAAACAACTCAAAACCTTTGTGTTTTTCCCAGTTGTTAACCAATTTCTTGATATGTTCCAACTCATTAGAAATTGATAACCTCCTATGACTGAGAAAGGCCCAATTTTGATTGAATAGCCTCTCTGATAACCAGTAATGCACAGCTTGATTAACAGGATTTTCATATTAATCATTGCTTAGGTTTCTCTCTTGATTTACACAACTGTAAGAATGCTTTGAAGATGCTGAGCTAAAGGGTATAAAAAAGGAATGAAGCAGGTAATAGGACATGCTTCAAGAGTGAAAAATGGCTCAACACAAGAACTTCTACTGTGTCCAGCTGATCTTCTGGTGAACAGATCCATGTCTTGAGAAGCAGACAAGACTGAGACTCTTTGCCTTTATTGGTGATATACTATCACTTTTACAGCTAAATATATTGGACTTTGCTTTGCTGTAAGCTCATTTAATAGTGATCAGCTGTAGTAAATAAAGCCTTCCTGTCATTTATCAAACAGGTTGTCATGTCAATCCTTTGACTAGTCCTGAATCCCATTTCATAACTTAACAGATGGCACAGCTAATCTTAACTGTTTCCAGCAATCAGAGATGTGTAATTAAGATGTTACAGAACCCACAAAAATGAAACAAACTAAACTCAAGTAGAGGGAGTATGATAAAATTTAGAGGGATGTGTTCTGCTGTCAAGGAAACTATCACATTTCTTGCTTGGATGTGATGGAGGCTGGTGAACTGACACAGGTGGAATCAGACGTCTTCATCTAGGTAATATTTATCTTTTCTATGTATTGTGGATTGAGGGCATTTTTACATGTGCCTTGGGATGTGGTGCTGGGCACCTTAATTAGTAAGCTGTGCTAATTAAAAGCGCCCACACATCATGTGTATTAGCATCCTTGCACTGAAAAAAATGGATGGTGGGGCGCTTTGAACTGAAACTCATCCAATGTGTTTTATTTCAAAATGCCCCGCCACCATTTTTTTAGCACAGTAATGCAGAAGACTGCCAGAGCGCATCAATTTTCATGCACCAGCAGACTTGATTAATCTGCTCCAACATGCTGGATTTCCACACATCTGTAGCAGCCCAGAGTGTCTGCCACCACTCTTGTTGAAGCCTAAATTATTTATGCTTAAGTGGCAGAGTACATAACCAATGTTCCCTCTAAGGAGTAGCGGTCTGTGAGTGCGCCACTTCAGTCCGTGAGCATGCCGCTTTGGTCCCGCCTCCCCTTTTTGGTGCAGTGTAGGACACTTACTGAAGGTAAGCTCCTCACTCCTCACCCAGGGCAGGAAGTAAACACTTGTATGCTCTGGTTGCTGTTTCTGTGTTCCCGCCACGACTTGATGTTCTTCTTCTTGGGAGACAGTTCCTCGCAGGTGGCTTGTGGGATCCCATGCCTTGATTTCTTTGTGAGGCTCCAACCTCCACTTTACCCCACCCTTATCACATCCACAGCCAAGACAGACCTCAGTATCCTGAGGTCTCACTTATAGATGATAGCTTCACACCTGTAAAGTCCCGCCACTGTGGGGCGGAGACCTTCTGGGTGTCAGCTCCTTGTAGGTCGTCCTTTGTCTGTGGACCGTGGCCTCTACAAATAAACTTGCCTCAGTCTCGAGGTAATAGGAAAACTCAGAAATATATGTTAACAGAAATCAATCAGCGTGTGCTGGTAAGCTCCTGGCTCTTGCCTCCCAGGACCATAGGCCCCTGAACTGGGTGTCTTGTGCATCTCTCTTTAAGAGCTGTGCCTTGCAGGCTCAGCAGCTCCCCGCCATGCCTCTCTCAGCTGTTGTGAGGGGTTGTCCTTCGGGTCCCCACCCCTTTCCACATTGGCATGAACAACGCATGCCCCCAGAGGCTGGGGGGGGGCACAGCCACTGCCCGGTGGCAGTGGTGTGGTGGTGGCAAGCTCCCGCAGGTAGCCATGGCGGTGGGGGGGGGGTAGCGATCACCCGCAGATGCTGCTGGCAGCAGCAGCAGCAGCCAGTGGCAATCAGGGACCGCCCACAGACACTGTCTGCGGTGTTGGTGGGGAGGGGAGGGGAGGTGGGGAGGCAAGTGGTGACCACCTGCAGGTGCTGCTGGTAGCACTTCTGTCAGGGGGTGCACCGCCAATCTCAGGGGGTGCATGTGTTCCCACGTGCACCTCTATGTGCCGCCAATGCATGTTGGCCCTGTCTGACCTGAGGCTGGGTCTGTCTGGGTTGCTCTAGCTGTCACTCCAGCCACTTGCTTTGGCAACCTCGATTAGCTCGCCATCTTGCTCAGGCCCCAGCTACCATAGCCCCATAGGCCTCAAGCCACTAACTACTCCACCCCCTCTCTCAGTCCCGGGCTTCTGCCGCTCCTCAGGGGCTCACCGCCAATGTGGCACGGCCTACTCCCCATGCCCTCAGCGTCACGTGCTTCTTCCTTATCACACTTGGTGGTGCTCCCCGGTCCTTCTCTTGGGGTTTCTCCGAGGCATGCCGCTGCCTCTTCCTTGCCATGCTCAGTGGCTTTTTCAGATCCTCCTCCTGGGGTTGCAGTGGGTATGCCGCTCCCTTTTCTTCACCGTGCTTGGCAGTTTTTCCCAGTTCTCCTCCTGGGGTTGTATGAGGGTGTGCCGCTCCCTCGGCACATGGCATGCTCTCCCTGGCAGTGTCCTGGAGCATTCCCCCACCTTACTCTCCTCTGCGCGCCCCCCAGCTGCTATCCCAGCCCTCTTTACATAGGCCCGCTCCTCTCTCAGGCCCCGCCCTCTCTCCCCATTGATTCACAGGCTCAGGCTGCTCCAAAAATAGCGTGCCTGAGCCTGCCAGCCCAGCGTCCAGCCACAGCTGCCCCTCACCTGCTCTCCTGTTGTAAGCGATGGGGAGAGTCAGGGTGGGCTGTCTCTTCCCCTTTCACACTATGGGCACCTAATTTTAGGCACTCAAGATGAAAAGTTTCTGTATACATTCCTGGTAGAATAGGATCCTTTTTACCAACTCAGAAAAACATTTATTCATCACTTGGTCATATTATGCACTTTTATTGTCAGAAAAAAGAAGAGCCTGCTACTAAATACCCTTTTCAGCTCAAATTTAAGTTCAGTATTTAAGCCCAGTAGAATAGGCTGCACTAGTACAGAATAATGCACTGGGCATTCTGGAGGTCTTTCCTCAAAGCTTTTTGTAATTCTGTACACAAATTATGCTGTCTTTCTAATAGATTCATAGATGTTAGGGTCTGAAGGGACCTCAGTAGATCGAGTCCAACCCCCTGCCCTGGGCAGGAAAGAGCGCTAGGGTCAGATGACCCTAGCTAGGTGCTTTTCCAGTCTCCTCTTGAAGACCTCCAAGGTAAGGGAGAGCACCACCTCCCTTGGAAACCCATTCCAGATTCTGGCAACCCTTACAATGAAGAAGTTCTTTCTAATGTCCAACCTAAATCTGCTCTCCATCAATCTGTGGCCATTGTTCCTAGTTACTCCGGGGGGGGGTTAGTAAATAGAGCATCTTCTATTCCCTGCTGCCCTCCCCTGATGAATTTATAGGCAGCCACAAGATCACCTCTCAGCTTTCTCTTGTGAAGGCTGAAGAGATCTAGGTCCCTCAGTCTCTCCTCATAGTTTAATTTATGTTAACTAAATTATTTGGATGCTAATCTTGCTGGGATCCTATGACCCCCAGCTGACTTCCTGCCCCTCGGGTGGGGTCTGGACTCGATGATCTTCCGAGGTCACTTCCAGCCCTAATGTCTATGAAATCTATTAAATTATGATTTAGTATGTTCTCTCAAATACATGGCAATTCAATAAGAAATATCAATTAGGAATATACTACTTTGTTTAAAATGTTTCAGTATCTATAAGTGATGAAAATAGTTAAATAATTTATGATAACCAAAGTAGTTCACCAAAGACTGCAGCACTGGTGTCATTGGGAAGGCTTTGGCTTCCATGACCACAGCCCACTCTTTGGTGAGAGAGGTAGCGAGCTGCTGGGAAGGGACAGCCTCCACCTCTCTCCACTGGGGAGAAGGCTCTTCTCAGCCACACTGGCTGACCTGCTCCACCAGGCTTTAAACTAAACCTGCTGGGGGAAGGGGGCCCTTCCGTCACTGCTGGCCCGCTGAGCAACCCTTGCAAAGCCAGCAGGCCAAGGCACTTAAGGGAACCCACACCTGCCCCAGCCCTGGAATGAACTGTAGACAAGGCAAGGGCCCCCAAGGGGACATTTGTGTGCCTATACACAAATGCCAGGAGCTTGGGGAAAAACAGGAGGAACTTGTCTTCCTGCTAAATGCAAATAACTATGATGTCATAGGGATAACGGAAACCTGGTGGGACTCCACCCATGACTGGGCCACAGGTATAGATGGCTACACCCTGTACAGGAGGGATCGAGTGGACAAAAGGGGTGGGGGTGTAGCTCTCTATGTCAAGGAAAGCTACGCATCCCTGCAAGCCAACATTGGCACCCACGGTGGACTTGAGACCCCCTGGGTTAAAATCTGTGGGGAACACGGCACAGGGGATCCTATGATGGGAGTCTACTACAGACCCCCTATCCAGGGTCAAGACCTTGACCAGGAGTTTGCCAGGGAACTGGCTGAGGCCACGCGCTCTCGGTGTATGGTTGTCATGGGAGACTTTAACTACCCAGACATCTCGTGGAAAGAGCACTCAGCCAAATCTGAGTGGTCGCAAAGCTCTCTCAAGCGTGGATGACCTCTATCTGATGCAGGAAGTCTACAGGCTGACAAGAGGTAAAGGGCTGCTTGAGCTGGTACTAGCAATTGGGGATGACCTAATCAGTGACCTAATGATTGGAAGGAAGCTGGGCGACAGTGACCATGAGCTGATCACCTTCACCATCCACCATAAAGCTGGCAAGTCAGTCAGTAATACAGACATCCTCGACTTCAGGAAAGCTGACTTTGACAAGCTAGCTAAGGAGGCTTGTCAGTGAGGCCCTAAAGGGCCACAACCTAAAGGGGAGGGGGGGAGTTCAGGACGAGTGGTTGCTCCTCAAGGGAGCAATCCTGGATGCGCAAGCAAAGTCCATCTTGTCTAGGAGGAAAGACAGCAAAAAGGGCATAGCAGCCCCCTTGGCTCTGCAGGGAACTAGCAGACCTCCTACATCTTAAAAGGAAGACGTACAAAGGATGGAGTACTGGATCCACCACAAAGGAGGACTACTCTGCTCTGGTCCAGACCTGCAGAGAGCAAACCAGGAAAGCCAAGGCTGTGATGGAACTCCAGCTAGCTACAAATATTAAGGACAATAAAAAGTCCTTTTTTAGATATGTGGGGAACTGGAAGAAAAGCAAGGGCAACATTGGACCCCTGCTAAACCAGATAGGACAACTGACAACCGATGCCCAGGAACAGGCAAACTTGCTAAATGGGTACCTTGCATCAGTTTTTCACCAGTCCCATGGGACACCCCTGCCCACTGCAGGACAAGAAGGCCTGGGTGAGGGAGATTCCTTACCATCCATCAAAGCTGACCTCGACAAGCTGGATACCTTCAAGTCAGCAGCCCTGACGGTTTACACCCAAGGGTACTCAAAGAGCTAGCAGGCATCATAGCTCAACCCCTGGCACAGATCTTTGAGAACTCCTGGCGCTCTGGTGAAGTGCCTGAAGATTGGAAGAAGGCCAATGTGGTGCCTATCTTCAAAAAAAGGGAGGAAAGTGGATCTGGCAAACTACAGACCTATCAGGCTGACCTCTATCCTGGGGAAGGTCTTGGAAAAGATTATCAAAGAGACCATTCTATACAGGCTAGCTGATGGCAATATCCTGAGGGATGCCCAGCATGGGTTTGTTGCAGGTAGGTCTTGCTTGACCAATCTCATTTCCTTTTATGACCAGGTGACCTATCACCTGGACAAGGGGGAAGAGATTGATGTCATATATCTTGACTTTAAAAAAGCCTTTGATCTGGTATTCCATGATCACTTCTTGGCAAAACTGGCTACCTGTGGCCTCGACCTCACCACGATTGGCTGGCTGGGAAATTGGTTCCGCGGCAGCACCCAGAGTGTGGTGGTAGATGGAAGTCAACTTTCGTGGTGCCCTGTGACCAGTGGGGTCCCTCAAGGCTCTGTCCTAGGGACTTTACTTTTTAACGTCTTCATCAATGATGTAGATATTTGTGTCAGAAGTGGGCTGGGCCAAATTTGCCGACAACACCAAACTCTGGGGTAAAGGATTCACACCTGAGGACAGGAGGGCAATCCAGGCAGATCTTGACAGGCTCCGGAAATGGGCGGACGAGAAACTGATGGTGTTAACACCAAAAAAATGCAAGGTTCTCCACCTTGGGAGGAAAAACCTGCACCATGCTTATAAGCTCAGCAGTGCTACTCTGGTTAGCAACGAGATGAACATGAGCCTTCAACGTGATGCTGCAGCTAGTAAAGAGAGCAAAACACTGGCTTGCATCCATAGACGCTTCTCAAGCAAATCCCAGGACGTCATTCTCCCATTGTACTTGACCTTGGTGAGGCCGCAGCTGGAGTACTGTGTCCAGGTTTGGGCTCCACAATTCAAAAAGGATGTGGAGAAGCTTGAGAGAGTGCAGAGGAGAGCCACACGCATGATCAGAGGTCGGGATAATAGACCTTATGACGAGAGGCTGAGAGCCATGGGACTCTTCAGCCTGGAAAAGCTCAGGCTCAGGGGTGATCTGGTGGCCACCTATAAGTTTATTAGGGGTGTTCACCAGGATCTGGGGGAACGTCTGTTCACCAGAGCCCCCCAAGGGATGACAAGATTGAATGGTCACAAACTCCTTTGCGACCATTTCAGGCTGCACGTAAGGAAGAACTTCTTTACTGTCCGAGCCCCCGAGGTTTGGAATAGCCTGCTGCCGGAGGTGATTCAAGCACCCACTTTCAATGTCTTCAAGACACTTTTGGATGTTTATCTTGCTGGGATCCTACGATCCCTGCTGACTTCCTGCCCCTAGGCAAGGGGCTGGACTGGATGATCCTCTGGGGTCCCTTCCAGCCCGAATGTCTATGAAATCACAAGTGTCCATAAAGGGTTATATACTCACATGGTTTACTTTGCAGACAAGTTGCTTATGCTCCTCCTGCCTCTCTCTCAATTCAGTTTCAAGATCCAGTATTTTTGTCTGAAGAGTTTGTTCCTTGGATGACATTTTTTCCATTTCTTCAGACACCTGTAATGATAAAGACAAAACAAGAATCTGTACTGCTGTATCTAGGCCTCCAATTAAATCCCCCAATAAACAAACTTTTAGAAAACTAGATTATCGTTGCTAGATCTCTTTAATATTTATAATCTGTTAATAAATTTATAATTTATAAACCTGTTATAATCTTTTGTCTATTCCCTGCCAATTACTATTTTATTGTACCTGAGCACACCTGGAAAATATTCTGTTGGAAAATGAAGTTGCATTATATGGAAATAAAGTAGGGTCAATACAAAAAAAAAAGTAAATGTGATTTGAAATGAACTTTTTCTCAAAAATCAGTGCGTGTCTGTTATTAGAATGCAGAGGCAAAAAATATCATAAACTTGCAGATATTTTATTCCTGCCAAAAGCTATCCCTATTCTGCCCAGCTGTATATGAGTCTGGTTATTTAGTCTGGGAAGTCAAAGGCTGCCAGATGTGATGATAGTTACATCACTTCCTATGTTCTGTTGGCTATAAAAACTGTTATGTCTTCATTGAGCCAACTCAACAGGCTGGTAAACTCAAGAACAATTCTGACCTTTCCAGTTATATTTTCAGATGTATTTTTTGATTGTACCAAAATAAAATTTCTTGTGACATAAGTTCCTACACCTCTTCAGCTTTTTGATTTACTGCTTGCAGTGTATCCTTTCTGCGTATGATTATGCAAAGAGTTATAAATCTGGAGTGTGGAAAGCCTTCTTCTGAAATCAGTAAAGCATCAGCATCAAAGTCCTTGTGGCCTGCCTATTATAAAATGAAAAGAAAATGAAAATTGGCCAGATGAAGCTTTTGATCAGGATCTCTCACTTCTGCAGATTTAAACACTGAATGGCTGAAGCCCCTTATATGGTTTGAAGGAAAGCATTCCTTTGTGTAAAGGTAAATTCCCAATTCCAATAAAGTCAGCAGAGTTCTGCCATTGACTTCAGTAACACCAGGATTTCACCCAAGGAGCTGAATCCTGAAATTCATATTTACTTGGGCAAAAATCTGACTCACTAAAGTTCTCTCACATTGGCCCCTATATAAATAATATTCTACTCATCTCTGGTCTAGTTTTCACATGTACTTGAATCCCTTAGTTTTTCTGTTTTTGTTTTTTTTTTTAATTTCAAGCTGGGGAGATAGCAATCAAATTTAGAAATACATTGCAGTGTTTTTACCATTTTTCTCCCTTCTTCCAAAGCAGCCTCCAGCTGTCTTGTTAAAGCACCATATTCTGTAAATTTCTCTTTAAGCTGCAATTCATTATGCTGAAGACTCTTTTCTTGGTTTGCTAGCTGATGTGCAAGCACTTCATTCTGTAATTCCATCTTTTCTAATTGTCTTTATGCAAGAGAAATACATATATTAGATTACAACAAGAAAAACATAAAAATGAGAAGTAGTTAGTTACCAGATTTTACCTTTTAAGATCTTCATATTTCTTCTCAATATTCAAGTTTTCCTCTTGCAAAGAATGAACTCTCAAGGAACTGTTACTGTTTTCCATCTGTAAAGATGATAATTCCACCCTATTAAATGGAGCTGGAGTCTTGACATTGTAAGCCAAATAAATTTACTGTTAAAATCAAATGAAACTATTCCATCAAAGCAAGAGCTGGCCTACATTTTAAATAAGTATAATACAACTAAAGCAGCAGAGTAAAAATATAAGTGAAGATTTATTATGGCATTATTATGCAGGAGCACTAGTAGCATAACTATAGGTAGGCAAGTAGGTCACTACCCCTAGGTACAGACTTACAAGAGGCACAAGAATGGCAGCTGCTGAGGCCACCGCTGCTGCCCAGGACAAAAAACGTTCTAGTTACATCTCCAAGGAACACTTCAGAAGTGCTGGCTGACAGATTTCAGAAAAGCAGTGAAGCATTTATATAAAAAAGTAATTAATTTTGCAGAAAGATATGCTAGAGGAAAAAAAAAAAAAGGAAGAAAGTCAAGCTGTTGCCCACAGAACCCCGAGTCTGATTAGGCAGTCAGTACTAAAACAAAATAAACTGGCCATACATCTGTGCAGATAGCCTCCAGTGTATTCTAGACTGATGCAGAACAGCCCTAGCATCCGCATAGCTGGGAACATGCTTAGCCACAATGGAAGAATTCTCTCTTTTCTGGGAGGGTAACCTAGGTCATTGCTATTTTAAAGCAAGAAAAGGAAGAAGAGTCACTTCTGAACACTCTTTGATGGGTTCTCAAATTCTAATGTGCACCCACTCCCCTGGCCACTAGTCTGGGAACAATTCATTTGCACTTGGAAAATATGCTTGTGGGGGCCACAGCAATTACATACATATAAGTTGTTAGAAAAGTATTTAACACATTTTGGTGTCTTTTTATGCAATTTTCTACTTACAAAACAAGAAGGGAAAAAAGGCAACATACTGCAACTCCTAGCAAGTGATACATAATCCTATTTTAAAGATCATTCTTTTGCAGAATACTGTGAAAACATGACAAACTGTTTATCATAAATAGAATACTTACCTTATCTATTTGTAAATATTTTGCTTCTGTTATTTTGTTTTCATTTAAAGCTGTTTTGTATCTAGTTTTCAGGTCTTCTGCTTCCATTTGTAGTTTCTGCACCTATGATACAACATATTTTACATGTATATGCAAGTAGTATTTCATCCACTCCCTTAACACTGGAAGCATATGTCTGGCAGCAAAAAATACCCCTTTAACTTCTAAATTGTATCTTTGTTTTTCTATCATGCTTTGTTACTACCTGCATTCACTCAATGTATGAACAGACATCACATTTGTCCTGGGAGAAAGCCTTTTGTCCTGGGATCACACAGACCTAAAAGTACTCTCTCCCACTTCAAGTCCCTCTGAAGGATGCCAGATGAAATGTACTAGGGCTGTGTGGAACAGCACTGTTCTGCTTTGACTTCTGTTTCGATGGGACAGTGTTTTTGTTTCAAGTTTCATTTAGGTTTGAAAGCACTGTTCTGTTTTTCTGCGTCAAAACTGTTTCAACATTTCGCCCATAGGTTATAATGGGAAAGCACGAAACTGCCTATAACTTTGTCACTTCTTGCCTGATTTGGATGAAACTTGCCGGGCTGGTAGCCCATTTTGAGGGAATGAAGCCTGTCAAGTTTCAAAGAGATAGATGCAGAGGTTTCTGGGAAACTGTACCTCAAGGTGTTGATAAGCAAACCTGTCACTTACCAGCAGCGGCAGCCTCCAAGAGGCAGATCCAGGGTCTGTACCCCTGGGAGGGCTGCAGGGCTCTGCTGGACTCCTCCCGGGGTTTGGGCTCCCAATCTGCCTGCCGGATCGTAGGACACTGCTGCTGCTGCCTGGGACCGGTGGTAGGCGCAGCCTGCACCCAGTGCCGGGAAGATTGGTGCTGCTACTGGCCCCAGCTGGCAGCAGCAGCCTCCTTTGATTCGGCGGGCAGCTCGGAGGCCCAGTTTCCCAGAAACTGTACCTGAACATGAGCCTGCAGTGCGATGCTGCGGCTAGTAAAGTGACCAAAATGCTGGCTTGCATCCATAGATGCTTCTCAAGCAAATCCCGGGACGTCATTCTCCCCTTGTACTCGGCCTTAGTGAGGCCGCAGCTGGAGTACTGCGTCCAGTTTTGGGCTCCACAATTCAAAAAGGATGTGGAGAAGCTTGAGAGAGTCCAGAGAAGAGCCACGCGCATGATCAGAGGTCAGGGAAGCAGACCCTACGATGACAGGCTGAGAGCCCTGGGGATCTTTAGCCTGGAAAAGCACAGGCTCAGGGGTGATCTGATGGCCACCTACAAGTTTATCAGGGGTGACCACCAGCATCTGGGGGAACGTTTGTTCACCAGAGCGCCCCAAGGGATGAGTGGTTCAAGCGCCTACATTGAACACCTTCAAGAGCAAACTGGATGCTTATCTTGCTGGGATCCTGTGACCCCAGCTGACTTCCTGCCCTTTGGGCAGGGGGCTGGACTCGATGATCTTCCGAGGGCCCTTCCAGCCCTAATGTCTATGAAATCTATGAAGGTGTTGATAAGCAAACCTGTCACTTACCAGCAACG
The DNA here is from genome assembly GCF_000455745.1 of Alligator sinensis. Classification (NCBI taxonomy): domain Eukaryota; kingdom Metazoa; phylum Chordata; order Crocodylia; family Alligatoridae; genus Alligator; species Alligator sinensis. Next base: position 308,989 of record NW_005843083.1, read on the forward strand.
GCAGCCTCCAAGAGGCAGACCCAGGGTCTGTACCCCCGGGAGGGCTGCAGGGCTCTGCTGGACTCCTCCCGGGGTGTGGGCCCCCAATCTGCCTGCCGGATCATAGGACGCTGCTGCCTGGGACCGGTGGTGGGCGCAGTCTGCACCCAGTGCCGGGAAGATTGGTGCTGCCACTGGGTCCAGCTGGCAGCAGCAGCCTCCTGCGATTCGGCGGGCAGCTCAGGGGCCCACATCCCCAGGAGTCCGGTGCAGCTTCGCAGCCCTCTGGGTGTGTGGATGGGCCCCCGATCTGCCTGTTGGATCACAGCAGGCTTCTGCTGCCAGCTGGGACCAGCGCTGGGTGCAGCCTACGCCCAGCACCGGGAAGATTGGTGCTGCCGCTGGCCCCAGCTGGCAGCGACAGCATGCTGTCATGCGATGTGCAGATCTGGGGGCCCATACCCCCCAGGAAGGCTGGGGGATGTGTCAGAATCCTGCCGGGGGGGCGTGGCTCCCAGATCTGTGCTGGATGACACGAAGCTGCTGCTGGCTGGGACCAGTGCTGAAGCCAAGTAAATCTGGTTTCGAAACTCAAAGAGTTTAGAAACTTTTGAAACGTTTCAAGTGCCCTTGTTTCATTTTGAAACTTCTGAAACGTTTCGAGTGCCCTTGTTTTGTTTCGAAGCTGTTTTGAAGGCTTTTGTTTCATTTTGATTTTGCCGTTTCGTGCCAATTTCGCACCGCCCTAAAACGTACTAACATTTTTCCCTGGGACACCCTGTTGTTGTCTGTGCAGTTATTGCAGTTCATTCCAGGGACAAGCCTGTCAAGCTGTGTGCTCTTGCTGGCCACCTCCTGGTGAACTAGCAGCAATGCAGCTTAAAACAGCTATGTCTGTAAATAACTGTGCCACTCCTGTTTTGATACAGGCCAAACCCCAACAGTCCCAGGACAACTGAAGCATCTGTTCAGCCTTACTCATTCTTCTCCCTTACTCACTGCAAAACACATAACCGAGAATGACTGGACAGAAATCAGTACTACAGAAAAAGGATTGTGGGGACAGGGGACACCAGAGGTATATAGACGACCACAAACTGAATGAGTCCTTCGGAGATTGCTCCCTATTGCAAGCAATGCGCTTTGCTCTTCTACAGATTCAAGCATCCAATACTGACTAGGTAGCCAACAAAATTTATTTTTGGAGGCAAAAAAACCTATGATTTCACAACAATGGTCATATGGCCCCGAAACTTCCATGCACCACCTAGTAACCACAACATGTGCACTCTTTGCCTTCTGTACCAGACCACTCGGTCTTCTGAAGAGGTTAGGTCAGTTAGGTGTAAGGGCCCCTCTACGCATGCATGTAAAGGCACCATGGGATCTAATGTGTAATCCACACAATTCTGTGGATTGGCACACATGCATGGCAGGAGGTGCAACTGTGGGGCTGCACATTAGATACCATCGTGCCTCATCCCCAGTACAGGGGAAGCCCAGGATCGTGATCCCAGGCTCCCCCTGCATTAGCTCCCATGGCTCCAAGCCCTGCAGCTGACAGGGCTCACAGTGTCAGCAGTGTTCTCCTCACTGCCCCTGCTATGAGCCATGCAGCCAATGATGCTGCCCCTGCTGTGAGCTGTGCTGCCCCTGCTGAGCTATGATGCTGCCCCTGCTGTGAGACCTGCAGCTGATGAGGCTTGCAGCAGTGGCTGCCTTCTCCCTGCTGCAAGCCACAAAGATGATGAGGCTCACAGTAGGGGCAGCACAGGAAACGCTGCTGCTTCTGCAAGCCTTGTGAGCTGCAGGGATGGTAGCAGGTGGTGCACCCGTGGTTGGAAGCCCCTCAGCTGATGGGACTCCCAGCCCCAGGGGAGCACTTCGCCACATGTTCAATTAATTGCATGATTAGAATATGCTACAAAGTTATTAGACACTTGTTGTGGAATAACTTTGTAGCTTACTGATTGTTTTATCTTGCCATTAATGGATTGACTGTGTAGATTTCATAGATTTCATAGACATCAGGGCTGGAAGGGACCTGGGAAGATCATCGAGTCCAGCCCCCTGCCCAAAGGGCAGGAAGTCAGCTGGGGTCATAGGATCCCAGCAAGATAAGCATCCAGTTTCATCTTGAAGGTGTTCAATGAAGGCGCTTGAACCACCTCCGGTGGCAGGCTGTTCTAGACCTTGGGGGATCGGACAGTAAAGAAGTTCTTCCTTATGTCCAGCCTGAAACGATCTTGAAGTAGTTTGTGACCATTCGACCTCGTCATCCCTTGGGGCGCTCTGGTGCACAAACGTTCCCCCAGATGCTGGTGGTCACCCCTGATAAACTTGTAGGTGGCCATCAGATCACCCCTGAGCCTGTGCTTTTTCAGGCTAAAGAGCCCCAGGGCTCTCAGCCTGTCATCGTGTAGCTGGGTCACAACTTATGGTGTGATTAGCTGGTTAATCACACCTTATGTGTAATGTGTAGAGGGGGCCTAAGTGCTAGATATATTCTTTAAGATACGCACACAAAACAAGGCCCTGAGTTTTCAGATGAAGACCCCGAGTATTAAGTGAAACACTTCACTTACTTTAAAGAGACTGTTTTATTATAAAATCTCATCTAACAAGGCCAAAAATCTATGTAGCATTAACATATTCGTTTAAAGACACAGACAGATTAAACAAAGTTCTCTGTGCTTATCATGAAAAACCCATAAGCTGTGAAACAACTCATATGAATCCATGCAGGCATTTTGGAGATAACTGCAGTTTAACTTGCAATTTACCTTATTTCAACTAGTGAATATAGCCTGGAAAAGATTATTTTCAAGCAACTCAGGTGTCTGAGACAATTGGCACTGGTCCTGTGGTTCTAGGACAGATAGACTACAAGGGTTTATAATCCAGGAAAGTATAACAGACACAAAAGCTACGCAGTATGTCAGAGAGGCCAATGAGAGAGGGAGAGAGAGCACACGCCTACTCAGACTTAGAAAGCTCTAGGAAGCTGCAAGTACATGGGAGTGGCATAGTGGGACCCAGATACAGCAGCCTAGCGAGGATGCAGTTGGAGAAGTTCAGCAAAAAACAAAACAAAACCTCTCGTGTAATTTCAAAGGATAAATTAGGTCCACAATGTTTAAAAATCTATAATAATAATAGGCTCATTCTGTCTGTCCAGAGCAACCAGAGTGCTCCGGACAGGTGGCAGGTTCTGCCCTAGGAAGAAAAAAAAAAAAGCGGTGAGGGCCCTGGTGCTTCCCTCTGTGGTGGTGGCACCCCCTGGAACTGCTGAGGCAGGGTGTTGTCTGGGAGGGGGTGCCTCCACTGTGGAGGGTTGCACCAGGGTCCCCCTCAGCTCAGGGCCCACCGGCAGCTCACTCCACATGATCAGGCCCCTTGCTGCTCACCCGCCTCAGCAGAGCCTGCCTGTGTGAGCTGCTCCTGGGTCATATAGCCCCTGAGCTGGGGGGGCGGGGGGGGCGGGCTGGTGCTTCCCTCCACGGTGGCGGTGCCCCCCGGGGCCACCCAGGCAGGGTGTTAGTTGCATGTATGCAGCCTTAGCTCTCAGGCAGCACCTGCCAGATCTGATAGTGCATGGGGAACTGGAAGTCCAGGCATGTTCAAGCTTGGCAGACTTCCAGCACCCCGTGCACCATCCCTGCCACCTTCCCACTGCCTGGGATCACCCAGGAACAGGGTGGCTGCCCCGGGAAGGTGGCAGGAGGGCAGCAGGCACAGCGCCTTTCAAGGGTGAGACTTTTTTATTCCGTTACAGTATTCAGTCAAAGGATAACTAAAAATCCTATATTTAAAGAAATACTTTTGCAATAAAAATGTAATCACAAATATTTTGTGGGTTTCAGCTAGTGTAAAAATATATCTTCTTCTTTTGGAACACTGTGCTTTCATGTATTTCAGTTTCAAAGATATTCACAACCCTAAACACAGAAGACAAATTCATCCGTGGCCTAACGAATTTATTATTCATCAAGGACAAAATGAAACTTCCTTTAATGTCAAGGGAAAGTTTGTCTCAGATATGTTGGAACAAGTCCCAAAAGTCAAGACTTTAAGAAACTGAGGTGTGCAAATTTAAAGTCCCTAAATCTATAATCTAGCATCTACATATGTGGCCTGATTTTCAAAGGGGCAGAGTACCAGAAGCTCCAACTGAAATCTGTGACCACAGCTTTAAAGTTACCCAGCTCTGTACCCTCTTGTTCAGACAGCAGTAACTAAATTTCCATTTTTGTGTATGTAAATTATTTATAAATTTAAGTTGAGATTTGGGTAGAGGAGATCTTACTGCAGAATGGGAAATTCTGTCTATAAAGATGACTGTGCTATACATTTAAAAGACAGATTAATTATAATTCAGTTAAAGTACTTTTACGGTGAAGCATAATTAAGTATAACCCATCCAGGCTATTCCCATCAAACCTATTTCATGAAAATTATAGCAACAGGGTGCCGGGGGTGGGGGTGGGGAATTTCATCCCAGCCTCATGTGGCAACCAGCAAAGCCCAGAGGCCTGGGAAATACCAACACCCACAGTTCTGCTCTGTAACCTAGAGGACAGCAAGCGTAACTCTATACATCTCACCCTTTACTGGACCTTACTGAAGTATCAACCAGGAACAGAACCTGGGCAGAGAAAATGTTCTTGTTTTGGAGAAAAATAAACAAATAGAAGCAGAGGCAGATCTAGGACTTTGCAAAGGAGAATTCAGAAACAGCAACTTGGACTGCAGGGGGTAGCTGAACCTCCTGCTCCCAGCTTCCCCTGCTCCCTACATCAGGATGAGAAGACCATGCCACAGGAAGTCCATGAATCAGATAAGAATCCCCTTCGCATACCCTGCCTTCCCCTCTGTGCTCAGCAGCACATCCTTTGTCCACCCTCACCCACCACTACTTCTGCGCACAGATGCCCAGGGGGCCAGGGGTGCTCTGGAGCCACTCCTAACCTGCTCCAGCTGGGCTGCATGAGGAGCCAGACTCAGCTAGTCCCCAGCCACTGCTCCTGCAGCATGGTCTGAAAAGGAAGTATGATCATGCTACTGCACTGTCTCTATATCTGCCCCTAAGCAGAAGCAATTATAAGGAATGAAATCATAAAATTATATTAGTTATTCTCTTTTTCTTTTCACTGTTTTCTAAATTTGCTCCAGTGAGAAAGGCCCTCTTTACAGGAAATCATTTCAAAAGGGCAACTCTGACTATAAAAACCAAAATGAAGTTCTAATATAATGGCTTATTATCAACAATGGAGAATAAACTGCAGCTGTGTTGTGGGGGCAGTAAGCATGACTCATCTCTTCCCTCCCCAGATGAAGGGTGTCAGCCAATGGCAGTTTCCATCTGGAGTCAGCCTAGCCACTGGCTTGAACTTGACCCTAGTAACTACTGAAGGTTGACTGCTAAGGAACCCGCTGCTTTCTGTCTTAGAGCTGGCTAGGAGTTTGATTATGGCTCTGTACTCCAAAGACTAGGCCTGCTGGTTATGTTTAGAGTTTGCAATAAAATTGTTCTCTGGCCAGTAATTTAAAAATAAAAAACAGGATGAGTCAGGTTTGTCAATCTAATGCATCCTTACACAACAGAACTATATAAAACATCTCTGAATAACTGAAGACATTTCTTCTCTGTAAGCAAAGTCACATACTATAAAGGGACTGTTAAGGAACATAAAACAGATTTATTCATGAAGTATGCCCTCATGGATTTTTAGCTGGTGTTTTCTCAGCACATATAAACATGCGTCTGAAAATGGGACTGTCAAAACACTACTCGTTCCAAAAATCCCAAGGCTGTTAAAGCAGAGGTACGTACCTTTCCAATGCAAAACAACATTGGCAAATGATCTCACAATTTTATATTGGAGGCATACTTTTCACTAGAACCTACTGAGCCCTAATTTCACCTATGCTTATTGAATACCTCTATGAACAGAAACATGCTATTAGTTCTATTGAATGCAGTGAGAACTTGATTCAGTAAAAAAAAAATATACATAAGGCGGCGAGTTTGCAGGATTACTCTTAAAAAACAATTTCTGTTACCAGCTGTAACTCTTGGTTACAACTGACCTATGAATTAAAAATAAGATTTCCATCACTATCTCTAACTTGCTTACAGACAGACAATGATTATGTAGCACCCTAGGTCCATTAGTCACCTGAGTTCCATACTGCTCAACCAGGTTCTCCTGCTGCTTTGCTTTTTCTTGCAAATCTAATAGCTCAGCCTTAGCAGAAACAGTGCTGTTTTCCAGAACGGCAAGGGAAGCCTAGATTAAAATACATAAAGAAAATAAGACTTATATTCTTATATTGTATTCTGGTTTGATAATTTTCTACAAATATAAATCACTAGTGATTACACTGCTGATATTTAATTGTAAAGTTATTACACTTTTATATTTGGCATGGTAAGTAAGTACATTTGAAATCAGTAATTCAAAGTGCACTCTCTGTTACCATGCTTGGGATTTTAGTAAAAATTGTTTCAAATTGAAAAAGGTCATTTGGACATAGGTAATTGTATAGATAATTCTGGTAAGAAGAACACTTGGCAATCTTGTTCAAGAGTTATAGCTGAGTGATCCTATTTCTAGCTCTGCCTGCCTGACTTCCTGCATCAGTCTATTGATATTCCTTTTTCACCAAATGTAGACACGGATGATAATATCTAATTCACAGAGGTCTTGTGATGTCTGGGAACATTTGATGGAAGGGACTACAAAATGCATAGGATTACTAAAGGAGACCTTAAGATAATAAAAAACCTCTGATTAGCAAAAACTAAATTAGACCTAATTACCCTTTATTACTATCTCAGAAATTAAGGGGTTTTCAAAAGTGTAATAACAACACCCTACCTTTAATCTTGCATTTTCAAGATGAATATTTTCAGTTTCAGAGTTGACAGAATTAAGCTTTCCAAGAATTTCTTTGTTTGAAATTCTTCCGCGATCCTTTATGTTTTCCAGCTCCTCCAAAAGATTTGTGATCTCCCTTTATTAAACAGGCAAAAAACTTCTGTAAAACTTATACATGTTTTCTATTAACTTAATTTATTCAAATTTAAATTGTGCACAATGGATATTCCTTTTGCTCTTGTGCATTTTTTTTTAAGGAACTACGTATTTTTTTCCTTCCCAACGTTTAGAGAAGCAAAAGAGAGCAATATTTAGAGATGTGGGAACTCATTTACCCATTCCAGTAAATGGTAAGATAGAGTTAGTGGTTCCCACACTTTTTAGACCAATTGACCACTGTTAACTTTCAAAATTTCTCATGGCTCACCAAGTTCCTCTTATTATCAAATTTTCAGTAAAGAAGAGATAGGGTTGGGTAGTATAATCTGCAGACCACTTCCCATCACCTCATGGACCATGGCCTGGAAAGCACTGGGTTAAAGGATGTGAAACAAATGGGGCTCATGCAATTGTAAATAAGATGATTAGATGGAATGCACAGGCAGACTTCCAGGCAACTACAGGACTGCATATATTCATACTATATACGATATGGTGATGCAGAACTTTAAGGGGATGATGAATCAATTAATAAAAAAGCCACCTTTAACTATTAAAGATAGTAACAGGTTCTACTTAACTCTTCCCTATTTATATAATCTATTTTTTGTAATACAGTTAGATTGGACAATGAAAATTATTTTGATTTCTGGTTCTTACACGCTGGCATAATGCTACTGTTATCCTCTCACCCCCCACGCCCCCACATAGAAAAGTTTTAATTGAAAGCTTATTTTTAGCCATTAAATATTTGAATGCACCTTTTAAAATAGGTGTTTTATTGTCACGGCGGGGTCCTACAGGAGGGCCGTGATCTCCTTAAGGCCCCTCTCTCCATGCCAAGTCGGCCCAAGGGCACCCTCTAATTCTCGCCCGCCACGTCTTTGCTGTTTAAATAAGTTTGGGAGGCTGCCTTACGTCTTCTTGGACATGGTTCGTTGTGACTTCTGTCCCCGTGGACTCCCGGGCCCCTCGTGGGTCCCACTGTATGATGGGTGCTTCCCAGGCACCCTAGCCTTATGGGCTATGCATGGCTCCAACCACCCCTTATACCACGCCCCAAGCCTCACACCTGGAATAGACGTTGGTCTGTCACATATACACTTGCCCTCTCTGGGGTCCTCTTCATAGCGCTGCCCTCTCAGGGATCCTCTGCACTGTTGCCCTCTCTCTGGGTCCTTCTCAAGTGCTGCCCCCTTCTCTGCACTGCTGCCCCCTCTTTAGGCCTTCTCAAGTGCTGCCCCCTTCTCTGGGGCCTTCTCTGTCCTGCTGCCTTCTCAAGTGCTGCCCCCTTCTCTAGGGTCTTCTCAGCGCTGCTGCCCCCTTCTCTGGGGCTCACCACTCCCGCACTAGGGCTTCTCAATAGTGCCCCCCTCTCTGGGGCTGGGGTCCATGCACCCCGTACGCCGCGCCCCTACTGGTGCTGGGGTCCCCACGCTACTGTGGGTCCCCTATGAGGCCTCCTCCAACCCCTTATAGCCTCACCCAAACCACCGGTGATACAACAACAAAGCAAAATGCAAGCCCTTAGGCTACAACATAACTTAAAGCCGCCTGGCTAAATCACATGGCTCAGACATCCTAGAGCTGCCATCCTTTACCCGGCTTGAACTGTACCTGCGGTCAGGCTTCTCCTCACATCATTGCCCCAGGAGCTCCTCTCTCTCCGGCTGCTGGCAGGGGGCTGCCCTGGCCTCAGCTCCCGGGGTTTATAAAAGACAGGGCTTGCCCCCTGCTGGCAGGTGTGGGTCGTTTGCTGCCTCCGGTTGCCCTGGCAACCCGCAGGTGGGCTCCTTATTCCCTGCTAGGGCTTTTTCTCTAGCAGTTTCCCCTCTTTAGGAGCAGAGCACCTTGGTGCTCTGCGACATTTATAAAACAAACACTCTGCATGTGACTTAGCTTAAATGTATAGGCAGTCATTAGTCTACTTTGCAAATTTATGGAAACCTTGTTTAAACTACCATTCATATTTCTACCCATAAATATGTATAAGGGTATCTCTTGCCATCTGTTTTATTACAGGGAATACATGGCGTAAATGTACACATCTGAGGGTAAATCTTCATAGAGAGCCCGGCCTGTACGGGAACTGACACAGTTCCTACTTAGCAAGATTGAGATAAAATACCAGGAACCTAGGTTGAGAACTTTTTCTATGTTACTGTTGAGGCAAGCATTGACATTGGGGCTTGCAGTAGAGCACCACTGTGTCATCAGTGCTTACACAGGTCTCCATTAGCTATCCCCCACTGTAGCAGAGCACTAAGATGTGTTTGCTCCTTTAAGGCTGAAGCAGCCTGGCCAGGGAGCTCTGCAGGCCAAGCAGACCTCTACAGTGGCCTGTGAGAAGTGGCTAGTATTTGCTTCGAATTCATATTCTGTCAATTCAGAGGACAGTGATTCGATTTGGTGATTTGAATCACTGTCCTGAATCGATTCGGCTGAATCTGATTCGGATATTTGGCCGCTGCCAAATCAGCTGAATCGCTGAATCAAACAGGGCACATCCCCCGCCCGCTCTCCCAGCCCTGTCAAAGACTGCCCTACCTGGCCCCAGCGTCCTGGCACTTTAAAAAAAAAAAAAAGCCCCCACACTCACTGGCTCCTGCCAGAGCCCCTGACAGCTGCTGCAGCAGCCAGTAAGTGTGGGGCTTTTTTTTTTTTTTTTAAAGCGCCAGGATGCTGGGCCCGGGCGGGGCAGTCATTGACAGGGCTGGGAAAGCGGGTGGGGGTCAGCAGGTAATCAGGGGGCTCATTAGTGCCTGGAGAAAGGGGCACACAATTTAGGTAGAACCCGTAGTACCTGAGGGGCACAGCTACTGGAGTGCAGAGCCCATAGTGCAGACTCTCTATATGCCTGAAGAAGGGTATTTGTGCCCAAAAGCGTGCCAAGAACAATTTTTCCAGCTATTCATGGCTATCTGCCCCTCAGGCACTATGGGCTCTACCTAAATTGTGCGCCTCTTTCTCCAGGCACTAATGAGGCCTTCAAACCTTCCCTTATAGCCTCATCTTGTTGCTCTGGTATAAACAGTAACACAAAGCATAAGCCCCTATGCTATAACTTAAACCTTAGCAATGCCAACAGTGCCATGCCCCTTTATGGGGAAAGACTTCCACCGTAGCAATGTGCCCCTAGCCCAGTGTACTCCCTAGGTACCTGGGAGGCTTCTAGAGTCTTGTAGCACTTGGGTAATATAGCAAGCAGTACCAGGTCTCAAGTAGCTTCATCATGCAGGAGCTCCTTCCCTAGCAGTTGCCAGAGAAAGAATGTCCCTGCAAGCTCCAGACCTGGGTTTATATGTCCCAAACCTGCTTCCTTCCAATCATGTGATGCCAGTAGGTGCTGCCCAATTATCCCCTTAGGCTGTTACCCCAGCAACCTGCAGCTGTAGAGTAAGTTTGTGCGAAGCTTCAGTTACTGATTTGATTTGGAGGAGATTGGGCAGGATCTGGCGGACTGCAGACTCTATATATGTTTGAAGAAGGGTGTTTGTGCCCGAAAGCTTGCCAAGAACAATTTTTCCAGCTATTTAGTTGGTCTAATGAAAGATACCACATCTACCCAAAGAAGTCTGTCTTCCTATGTCCTTAGACCAACATGGCTGCAAACAACAAAACTGAGAGCCAGGAATAGCATTTGGGACAGAAAGTTCTCCTTACAAATGTGGATTACTCATCAGTTACACAGGAAATTGTTAAATCCATTTGAAAAAAAGGCTACTGTGTTTACATATCTTTCTGTTTCTTAAGGTCTAAATTCTGCCTAGATGTTAAAAAAAATGAGAATATGCATATGAAAGAAATAGAATTGTTCATATTTTTCACCAGTTCTAGTAGTATTCCCTGGTAGCATTGCAATGATAGAAATTATTGTGATATATTATTTCATGGTAATTTGCAAACACTTTTAGCAGTTTAATTTACTTCTTCAAGGTTTCAGTTTTAATCTCTAATACAGTCTTTTCTTCTACAGCCTTCTCATGATGATTTTTCCAGACCCTGGATGCTGAGAGTATCTCAGACAATTCGACTTCCTGGAACACACACAAAATAGAGATCATGTAACATAAGAACTCCTTTTAATTTTAACAATTTCCTAAATGCAAGAGTCGCTTTAATATAAAGCCTTTTAAAACTGAGTCTCAGTAGTATAAAGCCATATAAACTTTTGCTTGCAGTTGTAAGAAGATAAATTAAGCAAAACAAAGCTTCCCACAACATTTAAAAATACAAAATTCCAAAGACAGAATGAAGAGCCCACAGAATGTAGTCAGAATTATGAATTTATAGTGTTTACTAACTGCAGACTACAGCAAGACTTCAAAGGATGAGGTAGAAATGCTTTCTTGGAATAAAGATCTTTGACTGCATTATCTCTGGAATCTGCTAGACGTGCAGGTAAACGCACAATGGGATCTGGTGTGCAGTCTACACAATTGTGCTTCCTGCCATGCCACATACGTATGGCAGGGGGTGTGCTTGTGGGATCACGCATCAGATTCTATCACACCTTGCTGCTGTGCAGGGGGAGCCAGGAATCACAGTCCCAGGCTCTTCCTGCACCAACAAGTAACAAGCTTCCGTGGCTGGTAGCCCCCTCAGTTGATGGGGCTCCCAGCTGCAGAGGCACACCATGTGCTCCCAGAGCTGAGAGTCCCATCAGCTGATCCAGGCTCCCAGCTATAGGGGTGCATCTGACCACATGTTCAGTTAATGGTGCCATAGAAACGAGCCACAAAGTTGTTACACATTTTTTGTGGAATAGCTTTGTGGCTTATTCCTTGTTTTATGATGCTGTTGATTGCTTTAACGTGTGGCTGGGTTACAACTTAAGGCATGATTAACTGGTTAATCATGCCTAAAGTATAATATGTGGCGAGAGCCTCTCTAACATGGTGAAATAATATTTGTTAAAAAGATTAAACAACAGCCAAAATAGTACTGGGTCAGAATATTAAAACAATGCAAATAATAAAAATGAGGGAGGACTTTCAAATTCAGAACATGGAAGCTTAGCTGGTGCCTCCTGGGTCTGGGGGTGCTCCCTAGCGGATCCAGAAGTGCTTCTGGTCCACTCCTGGGTCTGCTGCCGAGTGCACTGGAGAGCCCTTACGCTCCTGTGTAATGCTCCATCTGCCCCAGCATCGCAGCATTCACGAGCCATGCCTGGTACCTCCAGGTATGTAAAAAAAACATTTAAAGCTGTGTCTATGACCGAATCACTGATTCTCTGAATCAGCATCAAATCTTCAAATTCGGATTTGGTCGAATAGAATCGGGACAGTGATCTGAATCAATTAATCGAATCATCATTCCCGATTTGGGCTGAATCTGAATCAAATATGGCTCGTTTCATACACCTCTAATGCAGCCCATTAAAATTAACTGCTTTGGAAACTCCATCTCAAACGTTACAACAGGAACACTGAAACTTGACGATATAGACAAGTCACATGCCTCACACACAATAAATGCAATAAAAGGATGCAATACATGTTTGAAAATAAACCAAGCCAACAAAGAAGACAATAAAATAGCTAATCAGTTCATGATATATTAATTGGCAAACATACTACAGTACAGTGGAGGCTAGCTTTTTGGCAGGCAGGCTGTAAACTTGCCCTAAACCTAAACCCAAACCCTTCTCAAGTGCCATTTCAATCCCCTTCCCCTGCCCAATCTGCCGCTCTTCTTCTGCTTCCTATCATACCTGCCACTATACTGCCTGTCCCTTCCCTGATCTGCTGCATGCCACGTGCAGAGACTGCACATACCCCTTGCAGCATGTATGCCGTAGTTTGGCCACCATTGCTACAGCATTATAACATCATTTTAGAACCATCAATTCTATGAGATTCTGTAGTCAAAACATATTCCTATCTGTTGGGAAGAGCAATGAAAGGTATTGACTAGGCATTGTGTTCAGCAAAATGGGCCATTTATGGTTGTAATGGCCATTTATGAGTTATAATCCATCAACTCCAAAAGGATTTTTTGGCAAAGCCCTGATCCTCTAGGCCTTTTGAAATGTCTAAACTTGGAGGAAGGGGGGCGGGTGTGGGCAGGGAAGCAAACAACTGTCAGCTAGCTCCCAGAGACATTCTAAGATAATTCTACTTATGCCTTCAAAGTGTTATCAAGCTCAGGGGAAACAGCCTGCAAATAGACATCTGACCACCTATAAAACATACTATCTGCTGGATATACATTAGAAAAAATATGATGTTTGAAAAATAGAGAACTAAAACATCAGGACCCTAAATCAGCAATTTAATTTGCATGGGTAAACCTCTCTGTTTATGCAGAGCTCTAGTAACTTCATTGCCTGTTCACTCAGATCAGGATCAGGACCCAACTACAAGAAAAGAAGCTTCTCTTTCAGGTCTCAGGAATTAAAAGGCATCATTCCCATCAGCATTAACTGGACTTGTCTTGAGGAAAGATCAGATCTCCTACCATACAATTACAAAGTACACAAGCACCTGGTTCTAGTCATTCACTAAATTAACACTAAATATTTTAGGCAAAAGACAGACAGTGAATCTAGCCATAGTTTGTCTGTCACCAATTTTAATGACCTTTTCTAAACTGGGAAAAAAATTAAAAGGTAGAAGTGCAGCATGCTGTCACTTATTACTATATCCAAAGATGAGGTAATCATACTGGTGGATTGTACTGATTACTTAAAACCAGTGTTCAGTTATACTAAACAGCACTTACTTGCTCTTTAATTTTGGAAGTTAAATTTTCAACAGCTGCTTCAAAACGTTCAGCTCTTTGTTTCTGGACTCTGGTTGCTTTTTTCAGGGCGTTCTTCTTCTGCTCACTTGTCTCCTTTAAAGCTAAGATCTGGTGTTTGTGTTCTCCAATTTGAAACTTCCACTCAGTTATTTTCTTGTCAAGGCTCTGCAGTATAATTAAGCAACAACTCATTTCATATTATGAATGTTATATGATAGATTTTGATTTGCCTATCATAATTATACATAGGAGAAAGACTCAGGAGTTCCCAGGATCTCAGATCCTTGTACAAGTATTACAGCAGGGGCTGAGAAGAAGAGGACAGTAGGAACAGGGTAGTAACAGAGGTATGTGTGGATCTATCTATTACTACATGTTCCTGGAATTGAACACGAGAATCTCTGCATTTCCTTTCTCTTGCCAGAAAACAACTGAAATCCATTAGAGAAAAAAAGCATCATCAGCCACTCCACCTGTCAGGGCTGGTTCACTCAGAAAATAGCAACTTAATATCAATACTGGTTTCTCCAGTAGTTCAGCTGGTAGAGGTCTATGCACTGATGACAAGCTGAAGATCCATATGGTTTCACAGGAAAGTCTGGTTTATTTTCAGTTTGTTTTGGTAAGAAATAGAAAATTACATTTAAAAATAGTTTAAAAGAACACAGTCAAGCACTCAAAAGTTAGGGAAGACCAGGATCCCCTTGAACACCTGTATTATTATACTACTCTTTACTTAGATGGTCACATACTATTCTGTTACAGGACTGCTGCCCCATTCGGTAAACAAAATGGTCCTGGTCAGGACTGGGTAGGGAAGAAGGCTGCCTGTACAACCTTCCTTCGTATTACAAGTTAGGAGGAGTTTACTAACTGAGGCAGAGAATGGTCTCCTGCATTAAATCCTGTCCTGGCTGTTGGGAAAACAGCATCTGATCATATAATTAATCAAGACTGTATCATTATGTCAAAACACATGAGAAACAAATTAACATTACAAAGATAAACTTAATTCTGGCATTTCCTAACTTCTGAGTGTCTTACTTTAACAGTACAGTGATTTCAAGGATAGCCTTGGAGACCCCTGCTATGTACTGAAATCTTAATTACGTATATTAGAAGAACATTAAGGTCACAAATATGATCATAACAAAATCATTTTATTGCTAAATATTTCAATCTATTTGGATTTTTAAACCAAACTGTTCAGCATAGCATCTCACTGCCTACCCCAGTCCTGCAGTTTACATTTGTTTGCCTCCATACCGTCTCCACAGATGGCAAAGGCAGATGACATTATATATTAAAGCAAGGTACAGTGACATTCAGGAAAGACAGCAATCATAGGCATGCTTTCAGTCAGCTTTAAAAAGGACCTCGCACACAATTCTGTTTAGTATACTGCAAATCCCTGATGTTACCAATAACTATGAGCAGACAACTATTTCCATATGAACAATCTTAAATCTCTGCTAATGTTATTCAGTTTTTCCACCACCCAGAGAAACAAACATATCAGTTAGACATAACATATAAAATACTTTTGGGTCCCTGTTAGTTTAATACATAGAAATAATCAAGTTTTACAGGAATATAAACTAGGCATTGAGCCCTCTCATGCAAGCTTGTCCTGACAATCCTTGTAATGTGTGTTCTTAATACAACAGGCCAGAGACCAACAATCCATACTGAGGGGTTTTTTTTGTTTACAATAAGAGTTGTATTGTGCCCATACAATAAGAGTTATAAAATGCCCATATTCTGCATGTGGGGTGGATGCCTGTCAGTTCATATCTACCAAAGACAATGCGTGGCTCCCAAAACTTATCTTTGATCAATATAATGGTCTGTGAAGTCACCATGAGCCAGATGGTTTTGCATATGGAAGACAGCTCCAGCTTGCTGGGGTGGAGGGAAGGAACACACTATTTACTGAAACAGATGCATCAAAATAATTCAAAAGTGTGTGTGAAATGAAACATTCTGCACTTACTTTTCTTTACTGTTTAAAAATGCGACAGATGTGATAATACCTTCAGTGAATGAAGGAAATTTTGGAGTAGAGAAAAAGTTCAGATGAAGTGAGTTTGTTGCTTATAACAGCAGAGAAATCCATATGGAATATAATGGTTACTCACTTGTATCCCCACAGGAGGTCACTATCATACTATGAAACTCAGCTTTTGGTAGCATTCAGTTATGTAATTTTCAAAGACTTAGGTAAATTGAAACTTAAAACTGATTTCCTAACATGCAGAAAATAGTCAAGCACTCCCAAGATATGAGCAGTGAATTCTTAAGTTAGTTTGAAAATCCATCTTAGATGACTACTCTCATAGAATCCTTATATAAGGTTAAGATTACTGCTTTAAACAGATAATTTAATAATATTTGCTATGAGATTAATAATTTTGCTGCATGGCTTCACAACAAAATTTCCTTCAGGAAAAACAAAGCATCTATAGTTTTGGGGTTTTTTTATTAAAATAATAGGAGAAAGCATATTGTTTGCAAACTGCAAATAAAAAGGAAAGATTCTATCCTACTTCTAATTTCCAAATGTTGACTTCTTAATGGTAGATATTACATATAAATGGCAGCAGCCATCATTGTTCAGAAACACTGATCTTGATTTTTTTTTAAATATCTTCCATTCCTAAAGCATAAATCCATTATTACTAAAGTGTAAGCACTACTAGAACAACTTGTCCAAGAAACAAGAATAACTGCTGTAAATCACTGAATCTTTAAAACCTCGTCAACTGAATTTATCTTTGTATTTCAGTAAGTCTGCACAGTATTTGTATAATCATTAAATCTCAGATTCCTTGGTCAAATCAAAGCCCTTGCATGCAAGAGACTCATGGAGCCCGCACCCCTGTATGCCAGATCCAGTAACTGCACTGCAACGCAGTGCCTGCTCCAGATCAGCTGGAGTGGTTGCTGCATGTGGCTTGCATCCTGGACTGGTCAGACTGGGCGCAGGGTGTGGCACAACCCCAGACTGGCCAAAGTGGGAGCTGCAGGTGCTGAATCTGGAATGTGGTGGGGAGGGAAGGGGTCCAAGACTGGCCCCACATGGGGCCACAACCAGGAGCTGGATGATGTGGATCTCTGGGCCACATCCACCCCATTGGCTGTATCTTTGACACCCCTGATCTAGAAGCTTACTGTGCCCATTTATCCAAAAGGCCCAAACTATATAAATAAGATTTCCATTAATTTTTCTGAACTGTTTACCTAGTATACCATTGATACAGTCTCCAACTACAAAGCCCTGGTTTCTCAGATTATATAAAACTTCTCTTCCATTAAAATACAAGAAAAGTTGTATTTTTTTGCCCTAATTACTCTAATTTTACATAAAATGGCAAAATCAATCCCAGGTACTTGAAAGTTCATGTAAATGATATGTTATATCACTGTGCAGTAAATTTTCAGACATTTTAGGTACCTATGCATAACAAATTAGCACACCTCCTTGCCGGTAGCTTAAAACAGCAGAGCAGCTATGAAAACTGGTGTTCTGCTGCCAGTAGAATAGTATTCCACCCCCACTGGGCTTGCAAAGAAACTTGCACAATTCCTATTTCCCTCAGATTTTATGCAGGGAGAGAGATCATGGCCCATTAAACCATGATTCTGTAGCTTAGAAAGTAGCACTGAATTAAATCAACATCAAAGTAATGCTTTGAATTAATGGTGAATCAAACTGGCATGGCAAGTTTGGCATGGCAAGTCCTGCAGGCAGAACAAAGTATAAAAACACCCAAATAAATTTGGTTCATCTTTAATGGGAGTCTCGAATACTGGTAACACATAGTTTTACTCACTGTTATTGCCATTACTTAGTATACAAGCAAGAATGAGTTTCACTGAAGAGATTTGACATTATCAGAAGTTCTGTGTCCTGGAGTCTGACCAGGAGAGAAGTGTATGCAGCACTGATAACTTTCACAGCATTGTTCAGTAAAAGTGAACAACTGTTTTTTTTCTCCACTCTTAAGACGGAGGATCGAGATCCAGATTGAGATAACAAGCAAATGACTGACCGTGTAAAGCTAACTGTGACAGACAAACGTGAGATGATATAAATTAACAGGGGCAGTCTACTTTTAAGTAAGCCTTAATTTTCACATTCTTTGCAAATCTCAAATACTTGAAACAAAAAAAACCCAAAACAAAACAAAACAAACTGTGGCTACATTCAGTTCCTGCCTCCTTGCCCCATGATCTCTCTCTTGTGATATTCTAGTGCTGACAACTACTACAATGCAGCTGCTGCTATATTCCCTCTCTGCTTGTTAGTGCCAAATGTATGTTCCTTTCTTTGACCCTGAAACTGTAAACACTTCTAGACATATTTAAGCATCTAGGTAGTTTCATTTTCTTCAATGGTAATATTCATGTGCTTAAGCTTAAGCATATGATTAAATATTTGCCAGGACTAGGGTATTACTTCGGATACTTTTTACATCATTTCATGAATGTCTCTAACAATATAAAACTCATTGTCATTAGATACATTTGTTGCAATATAGCTCAAGAAATACAAATGTCATGATTTTTAAAGGGCTGAGTTTTTTTATTCTACAGGTCTAAACCAGGGATTTATATTAACTATAACACAATATTTTGAGTTCTGACTAACTCTATTAACATTTGCCCTCTAACCCCAGCATACTTTCATTAATTTACTAGTTAACTGAAACTGAATCTAAAAGAAAAATATTTGTAACCTGTATTTTTGTTTGCAACTGATCATTTTCCATCTCTTTTCTTTTAATCTGATATTGCAGATGGCCTTGTACTGCTTCAACTGACTTGGCCAGGTGGTCTGCTTTCAGTGCATTTGCCTAGGGAAGACATACAAACACAAACCTTTTAGTCATGCAATTTCTTTCTTTCAAGTACTTTCACTGCATCATTGATTATGAACCAATGAATTGTATGGGTCATACATGTGCACTACCATAAAATACATTGTTCACCTGCACCCAGATACAGTACATTTGGAAGAGCTGTACCACTTTATTGAATAACCCATGATACAATTTACACTGAATCACCTCTGCTGGTTTGGAGTGAATGGGCCTTTCATCACCTTTTGGAGATAACAGATCTCCTGTGAGGACTAGCTCAAGCAACTGTTGATTTAAAGTGCAAGGACAGTGATTGTGAACAGCGTTCACAATACAAAACTAAACCTGGATCCAGCGCTTACAACTGGGGTCCTCCTGTCTCAGAAACACTGACCTAGAGGAAGATGTTTTTATATAATTTTTTTAAATGAAATACTACCCATACCATATTTTGAAAAAACCTGTTTTAGTGATAGTCATCTAGTACATTGAGATAAGCACACACATTGTGAGGAAAACAGTAACTAACTTTTTCCAGTTGAAGCTGAGAAGCAAGTTCCTGAATATGCCTCTGTCTTTCAAGCACTGCTTTTTTGAGAGCCTTCAAAGAAGATAAATTAAAACAAAATAAAAAGGTTAGACAACACACATATTAGGCTGCATTTTTACAGTCTTGGACCAGGATTACACACTTAAGGGAATCATTTGTTAGGGTAACCGAGTTCTCATTTAGAGAGAGACAACCCTAGCATTTTCAAATAAAGGATGCTTAAGAGCAAAACAACTGTGACCCTGAATATTGCGCAATTGTGTCTGAAGAGGCAGGAATACATTTAAGCATACATATGCAGTTAACATAACTTATTACCCAAATTTGGCAACTGTATGATGCTGGTTTATACTATGCTACTAAGATATTTTGGGATACTGCCTGTTATATATACCTCTAATTGCTGATGGATATGCTACATTTACAAGTTGAAAAATAATTTTTGTTTGTTTAAAATTACCTTCTGAATGGCCACAAGAGGGAGACTGGGCAGACAGAGAAGGAAGACAGAAGAAGGAACAAAACAGAATCATAAAGAAGTAGGGCTGGAAGGTCATTTAGTCTATAGATCATCTACTCCAACCCCCTGCCTGATGCAGGATCATCTCTATCCAAACTTATATCTTATACAAATCAATTGCCTAACCCACGGGTGGGCGAAATATGGCTTGACAGCAATTGGATCCAGCCCGTGGGCAGGCACTTGCCAATTGATTGCATCCAGCTCACAGCTGCCCCCACAGTGCTCTGGATGGGGCCAAGCCCCACCCGATCCCACCCAAGACAGCCCATGCCACGCTCCTGCCTGCACCTCCCCTGTGCCCCCAGCATGCACAGCTTCCCAGTGGGGCTGCTGCTCATGCTGCCCAGGTACTGCTCAGCTCTCCCCGCCTCCAGTAGCTCCTCCTCCTCCTGCCCCTGTTGCACCACTCTGGAAAGCAGGTAATGCAGGGAAGCCATGGAGACATGCGTCAGGCACCAGATGCCCAGCCCAGCAGGGGGGAAGCTGCAGCTGGGCAGCTCCTCTCCTAGCACATGGGGCTTCAGCTTTAGCTCCTGGATGCCTTCTACCCACTCTGCCTGCCTGGCATGATGAGCAGCCACCTGTGAGCAGCCGAGTGGCCACACACCTCACACCACCACACACACACACACACACACACACACACACACACACACACACACACACACACTTCCCCCAACAACACATAAAAGTAAGATTTTATTATAAGCTTCTATGCAATTGCCTCCATAGACACTACTCAAAAAATAAATCAGAAGAAAAATTATTTTTGAAATCAATTTAAAATATGTTATATTAGATAGTACAGGTTTCCCTCGCTTTATGCTTTACATGCATTCCTGGAAACCAGTGCATAACTTGAATTTGCATAAAGGGAACCCACTTTACAATGTAACAAATAAGGATATGTTCCAAGACCTCAACTGTATTGACCCCCAGGCCCATTTCTACCACTTTTACGAGACAATTTTGGTACTCACCAAAAGCAAACAGTACACACAAGCACAGGGTGGTCGTGAATGTTACCATAATGGGAATTACAACTACAGAAATGTGGTGGGAGAAACCTCCCTAAGGTTCGTTGTCTAGTTGTAATTTGATTGACAGACAACGCGGGTAAAGAAAGACAGCTGTTTATTTGCTTGAGCAAAGACCATAAAGCCAGCAAAAGGCAAAATGGCCCCCCCCTAAGGGTGAGGTGATCTTTTATACTTATTACAACAAGGCAAGACTTCATGGTTAACAAAAAAAAAGCAATATTTGGGCGGTGTTTTTTAAATCTTTGTAACAGCATATTTTTATTAAGCTGAACTAGCACTTTTTAAAAAGCTAAAAGTTAAGTAACAGTAACATTATAATATGTTAGCAAAACCTTACACAGTAGTAGATACTTTTTAAGGACACAACCAGTGCACCCAGAACAATGGTTTCCCTGTCTTATCTTATTTCTTGCTGTAGCTGATTTTTCAGCACACAGACACAGAGATACTTGCTGCTTTTAACTCAGAAAATGCTTAATACAGTTAAAATGATTACTTGACACAAGCAAAGGCTTAGCTATCAATCTGCCTTGGGGTCAGCTGCATTGCTAGGCCACAGGTCATGCCTTGTATTCAGCTGTAAAGCTAATACTTCCTAATAATCTAAATTATTGTAAACCTAACAGTATGCTTATCAGAAAACTATTCTATTTCAGGGTAATAACAAACCTGCGCACTACAACTGACATAGTTGCTCAGACGACCGGACTACCTCAGAGCACAAGTTCCACGGAGCCTAGCAAACTTCGTGTGAGTTTATTCGGAGCTCTTTTGTACGAGTACTCTCTTCGGTTGAGACGACGGGCTCGCGTGCTTAGAGCCTTCAGCCGGATTGGGCTAGAGTGCGCGAGTTGAGAACTCTTGCCCGCCTCTCTTCTTTCCTGTCTGTAACCGCAAGTCAAGCAAGTTTTCCTGCCTGCACCGCGACCATCTGCGGCGTAAGTAAAACAATCTTTAAATCAGCCACTACGCCTCTGTGGCTAATTCTAGCCCCTGCGTTCCTTACCGCCCCGCCGTCCCTTCTGACCCCGCGTGCCCGGGCTGCTGGCCACAGCCCGCGTGCGCAAAGACGGGTCCGCATATCGCTCCCGGCTCGCACATGGCGACGTGGACGGGATCGGGAGGCGGCCCGCACATCGGGATGTAGATATCTCCAGATTCATGTATCTACATCTCTATATATCTACCTCTCTGAATAGATCCAGCTTTATGTATCTGCCTGTCTATATATTTCTTCAGCTCTGCATCTCTCCAGCTTCATATATCTCCATCTCTGTATATCTACCTCTCTGAATATTTCCAGGCCTGAATATCTCCAGCTATCAATATTTCCAGGTCTGAATAGCTCCACCTATAAATATCTCCAGCTCTGAATAGCTCCAGGTTTATATATCTGTCTGTATATCTCCAGCTGTGCATATCTCCACGTTCATATATCTAAATCTCTCTCTCTCTCTACCTCTCTGAATATCTCCAGCTCTGAATATCTCCAGCTACCAATATCTCCAGCTCTGAATATCTCCAGGTCTAACTATTTCCAGCTCTGTATATCTCTAGGTCTAAATATCTCCAGCTATCAATATTAACAGCTCTGAATATCTCCAGCTGGGAATAGCTCCACCTTTATTTATCTACCTGTCTATAAATCTACCTCTCTATATATCTACCTCTCTGCATATGTCCAGCTCTCAATATATCCAGCTCTGAATAGCTCCAGCTTCATATATAGACTTGTATAGATATATATCCAGCTCTGTATATTTGCATCTCTGTATATCTTCCTCTCTGTATATCTCCACGTATAAAAATCTACAGCTCTATATATCTCCAGGTTCATATATATATATATACATACATATACACATCTCTATATGTCTACCTTTGTAGACATCTCCAGGTCTAAACATCTGCAGCTCTGAATGTCTCCAGCTTTATATAGCTACATCTGTGTAGGATGGGAATCATGGGAATGCCTCCTTGGGTGTGGAGAGGAAAATGACTGCACACCCAACAATCACTTTGGTTTTTTGTTTTAGCGGCTCTCTCAACGTATTGGAGGTACATATTATTATCAGAGATATGGGTAACAGTAGGTTTAAGAGTAGTCTTAGCCTGAGGAGACTCTG
>NW_005843083.1:332219-334707 GCF_000455745.1 Alligator sinensis
AAAGTGCTCTGTTTCAGCTGATCCAAAAGTGTTTAGAGGATGCAGTACTTGGAGTTCGGTGCTCTCTGGGCTGGGCAGGACCCCAAAAGGGTGACAGTTTATTAGTGGACCTTGGTTAGTTTAAGTTTTATGTTATCTAACGGGCTGCAGGTCCAGGAGGTGTTTATCTCTATTTTTTTGGCTGTTTCTGGCCCACCCTTGTCGCAGCCAGGTGGGCGCGCGGTGCCCCCACGAAGTCCGCAGTCGTCCTCCTCTGGCCTTTTCCCTTTCAGGTCAGGGAAGCTCGCGTTGGAGCTGATCCTGAGCTCTGGTGAAACTTCCGTCCTCCCTGTATGAGTATAATGAATCCAGTTGTCCTTTTCTGCTATCTCTACGGCGGTGTGGGAGGTGAGGAGGACTCGATACGGTCCCTGCCACCTAGGTTTAAGGGGAGACCGTTTTTAAGTTTTTATATATACCCAGTCTCCAGGCTGGATGCGATGTGCTGGGACATCGGCAGGGAGGGGTTGGCTTAAAGCAGCATACCTATGGAGAGATTTTAACTGAGACTGTAGAGATAAAATATAAGAGGTGAGTCCTTCATTGCCTAAAAGAGAAGAAGTGTGAGCCGGTAGCAAGGGGAAATGTTGGGGAACAGGGCGTTTAAATAGCAGCTCGTAAGGGCTGAGCTCTAGTTTTCTCCTGGGGGTGGTTCCGATGGACACAAGGGCCAGTGGGAGAATCTCAGTCCATTTTAACCTACTCTCAGCACATAGCTTTTTAATTTTTTGTTTCAGGGTCTGATTCATTCTCTCTACTTGTCCTGAGCTTTCTGGGTGCCAAGGGGTATGGAACCTTCATTTTATTCCTAGGCAGCCGGCCAGCGCCCTGTTTATGTCAGCAGTAAAATGCGATCCTTGATCGCTTTTAATGATACGTGGAGGATTAAACCTGGGTATAATTTTATTAAGGAGTATTTTTATTATTTGTTGTGTTGTAGCTCTTCTGGTGGGGAAAGCTTTTATCCACCCCGTGAGTTGGTCAACAATTATTAGGAGGTTTTTGTATCTATTGTCTTTAGGCATTTTAGTAAAATCTATTTGTAGTCTTTTAAAGGGAGTATAAGCCCAAGGGCGGGCTCCAGGGGGTCCTGACTTTTTTTTTTTGATATTAAACCTTTTGCATATATTGCAGTGTTTTAAAAGCCTTTTTGCTTTCTGGTAAACTCCGGGTGCGTAGAACAGCCTGTTAGTGATAGTGGCAAGTTTTTTATAACCTAAATGCTCGCTTTGATGGAGTTGTTGTAGATAGGGTCCAAGGGCTGTTTTAGGTAGTACTATCCTTTTATCTGGCAATTGTCATATTCTATTTTTTTTACAGGTGGCTCCTGTCGCTTTTTATCTCTGTTGTTTTAAAGGTGGTGTAGACTCGTATATTTTTGGCTCTAGCAATATTCCCAAATATGCCTTTGGCTGAGGAATTTGAGCTTGGAAGGCTAGGGCAGATAGTGGCTGTAAGGCCGCTGTTTGAGCTGCAGCATCGGCCAAGGCATTGCCCTTTGAGACTTGATCTCCCTTTCTGGTATGGGCTGGGCAATGCATTACAGCTATGGCCTTTGGCAACACCATAGCCTGTAGGAGATCATTGACCCGTTTAGCATCTGACATTTTAGTTCCAGAGGCTGTCACAAATCCCCTCTGTTTTTACAACTGTCCAGTGGCATGACAGATTTTAAAGGCATATTTAGAATCAGTCCAAATATCAACAGAGTGGCCCGATGCCAATTGACAAGCTCGTGCAAGGGCAGCAAGCTCAGCCGCCCGCGAGCCCAACTGCCCAGGCAGTGGCTCGGCTCCAAGTATTCCAAATGGAGTCACCACTGCACAACCCGCCCTTTCAACTCCATTGACCAATTTTGAAGAGCCATCTATAAAAAAAATCAAGTCAGGGTTGTCTAAGGGCAAGTCACCAAGATCTATCCTGGGTTTGTCTGCAAATGCTGCAACTTGAAGGTAATCGTGGGAGTCTGGTTTCCCGTCACTGGGTAGAGGCAATAGAGTAGCCGGATTTAGGGCATTGTATCTCTCTATGACCAGGTTTGTAGCCATCAAAAGTGTGGCTTTATATCTGCTCACTCTCTGACGAGAAAAATGTTGAGTATCCTCCTGGAGGAGGAGGAGAGCAACTGCATGCGGAGCCTTTAAGACAAGGGGGTATCCAAGGACTAACCCCTGGGCCTTTTCGACTATGGTTGCAGCCGCTGCCACTGTGCGAAGGCAGCCCACTCTTCCCTTTGCCACTGGATCTAATTGTGTAGAGAAGTAAGCTACCGGGCGTTGGGTGTTGCCTAAGGGTTGAGTAAGTATCCCAGAGGCTACTCCTAGTCGCTCATGGACAAAGAGCGTGAAAGGTTTTTGATAATCTGGTAGCCCTAGGGCAGGGGCAGAAGTTAAAGCAGATTTTATATTATTGAAGCTGCGGGCGGCTTCATGATCCCAAAAGACTGGCT
>NW_005843083.1:335462-336183 GCF_000455745.1 Alligator sinensis
GAAAAATCTTTAATTAAAGGCTTGAGTCCCTCAATAGCTTCTGCTTTTAAAGGACACTGGGGTACTTTAGGTGGCTGAAGATTGGTACGAATTAGAATTTTGACAGGATCTGCAGATTTTAGGAGTCCCACCGAGCTGGAGGTGAGGCCCCAAAGTTCTGGGGCTATCCTTTTTTGTAGAACAAGGGGAAGAGACTGCAAGCTCGAGTCTTTTGTAACTGCAAGCACCGTGGTCATCATTGGGATCAGGGAGGACGGAAACGCTAGAATAATTCCATCAGGTGAGCACTGTATGGTGGCCTGCAGTTTGCAAAGAAGATCCCGTCCAAGAAGGCCTACAGGGCCAGTTGTTAGAAGAAAGGAGTGTTCTGCTGAGAGGGGGCCAATCTCTACGTTTGTGGGTTGAGAAAATGAGCAACGGAAGGGTTTTCCCTCAATTCCCATAACAGTGACTTGTTTTTCACTTGGTGAAAGATGTCCTTTGGAAATACTGGAAAAAGTTGCCCCTGTGTCTAGCAGGCACTCGTAGACGTGTTCTCCTATCTTTAAGGGTATTAAGGGATCTTGAGCACTGCAGTTTAGGGTGACTTCTTTAGGTTGGACAGAGGATAGTTGCAGAAAGTGGCATGTAGAATCTCCCTCATCACGTCAGTCGTTAAATTGGTTTTGAGCAAGATCTGGGGTAACAGCAGTGAACTGAGGGTTCTTGAATTTTTGATTTT
>NW_005843083.1:337505-353562 GCF_000455745.1 Alligator sinensis
CATACGAGACTTGGACAGTTCTGCCCGTCCCTCCAAATGTTTCCAATTCTTAATCATAAAATCAAGGGGTGAATCGGGAATGACTTTCCCTAGACCGGAACCCATGATTATATCCAAGCACAAGCAGTCTTATTTCCCTAAGTTCTACCTGCCTAGAAGCTGTTTCGTCCACGTACAACAACCGGTGTTCTAGGACCCCACTGGCTTTCTCCGTGAGGAGGGGCGTCTTGAGTCCGAGACCCTAGTCATTGGCCGCTACAACAGCATTTCCACCCTATATCTGTGTCTTTCGCCCCCCGGCCAGGCCGCCGGCTCTAACAGCGTTCAAATCAGCAGACAGACACCCCCAAAGACTGCCTCCAGAGACCTCTAGAGGTAAAACCAGAAAACCAGAAACCAGATAGAAACCAAAAACATACCTGACCTGAGGTACTCGCCGGTACCGTTCCTTTACCCGACTTGAGGATCTCGCCTTATTGGTCCCAAGGGGACCATCCACCTCCCGAGACTAACCCAATAGGTGAACTCACCTGGTGCGCGCTGGGGTGTCGGGGGATGGAGGTCTCCAAAGGCGCCAAGCTAGACGGGTCCCATCTGGGGTGCCAAATTGTGGTGGGAGAAACCTCCCTAAGGTTCGTTGTCTAGCTGTAATTTGATTGACAGACAACGCGGGTAAAGAAAGACAGCTGTTTATTTGCTCGAGCAAAGACCATAAAGCCAGCAAAAGGCAAAATGGCCCCCCCCCTAAGGGTGAGGTGATCTTTTATACTTATTACAACAAGGCAAGACTTCATGGTTAACAAAAAAAGCAATACTTGGGCGGTGCTTTTCAAATCTTTGTAACAGCATATTTTTATTAAGCTGAACTAGCACTTTTTAAAAAGCTAAAAGTTAAGTAACAGTAACATTATAATATGTTAGCAAAACCTTACACAGTAGTAGATACTTCTCAAGGACACAACCAGTGCACCCAGAACAATGGTTTCCCTGTCTTATCTTACTTCTTGCTGTAGCTGATTTTTCAGCACACAGACACAGAGATACTTGCTGCTTTTAACTCAGAAAATGCTTAATACAGTTAAAATGATTACTTGACACAAGCAAAGGCTTAGCTATCAATCTGCCTTGTGGTCAGCTGCATTGCTAGGCCACAGGTCATGCCTTGTATTCAGCTGTAAAGCTAATACTTCCTAATAATCTAAATTATTGTAAACCTAACAGTATGCTTATCAGAAAACTATTCTATTTCAGGGTAATAACAAACCTGTGCACTACAGAAACACATGTAGCAGACAACGAGCGAGGAGCAAAGATCCACATAGGAGATTATATTTTGGTGCACGTCACTGCCACAGTGCACTGCACAAAGCAGCTGACTGCAGGCTTCCATCACACCGATTGCATAACAGTGAATTTACCTTGCATATAATGAATTTATTGGTATAAAAAGGGTCATTGAATAAGAACGAATTTGCACATACAGAACCCGCATAAAGCAAGGGAAACCTGTATATCATTTGTTTGTTATCTATAATTTATTAAAATTATATATTCTGAAAGATTTTGTGTGAGGCCCTCAACAGCTCACCAAAACTTGTTAAGTGGCTCTCCAGTCAAAATAATTGCCCCTGCCACAAAGGAAGGCAAAAAACCCCATGGTCCATATCAATCTGACCCTGAAGTAAAATTCCTTTCTGACCCCAAATATGGCAATTGGTTTAACCCTGATAAAAGAGGCAAGACGCTCTAGCCAGGAACCTCTGGGTTTAAGTCCCAGCAGGAACAGTAGCAAACCCCACTCAAAATCCACAAACCTAGTTACAGTCAACACCCAATGCCTCTAAGAAGGCTTAAAAAAAACAACCCTGGCACACGCAGCAGCAGCGATTGGAAGGAAATTCCCTCCAAGCCCCCGTACAACAACCAGTTAAGCCCAGAGGTATGGGATATACTCATAGTAGAACATAGGAACAGCTACACCTACATCATCCCTGAACAGTGGCTGTCCAGTGGGACTGTGTGAAGCTTTGGTCCCTGATTCAATTTGGTGCAGATTTGGCCTGATTTGCTGGCTGAATCTCCGAATCTGAATCGAATGAGGAGACCCTTTAATTTCTCTGAATCGAATTGGAATTCTCCGAATTGATTCGGAGAGATTCAAAAAGATTTGGTGATTCGGATATAGACCTAGCTTTCAATGTTTTTCCTACATACCTCAAGGTACCAGGCGGCTCATGAATGCTGTGATGGTGGGGCAGATGGAGCATCCCGCAGGACTGCGGGGGGCTCCCCAGCACGCTCAGCAGCAGCCCCAGAAGTGGACCAGAAGCACTTCCAGTCCACTTCTGGGTCTGCCAGGGAGCATGCCGGGCCCCCCCCCTTGCTCTCCCGGCTTGGCGACTGGTGCCTCCTGGGCTTGGGGGGGCATCTGGGGTCCCCCCCTGTGGTTGGTCACTGAGCTGAGGGGGTGTGGGGAGGCCCCCCCAGTGCACTCCCCGGCAGACCCAGAAGTGGACCAGAAGTACTTCCGGTCCACTTCCGGGTTCATTGCTGAGCACGTGGGGGGCTCTCCTGTGCTTCTGTGGGATGCTCCATCTGCCCCAGCATTGCAGCGTTCACAAGCTGCGCCTGGTACCTTGAGGTTTATAGAAAAAACATTTAAAGCTGTGTCTATGGCCAAATCACTAATTCTCTGAATCAGCATCAAATCTTCAGATTCGGCCGAATTGAGTCGGGGACAGTCATCAGAATCAACGAATCGAATACGGCCCATTTCGCACACCCCTACTATCCAGCCTCTTCTTGAGCTCTCTTGAAGAGTCCACAACTTCCACAGGCAATCTGTTCCACAGCCTCCCTGATCTAACGAGAAATATGTTTTTCTTAATATCTCTACTTTGCTGCAACTTTAAGCCACTGGTCTGTATCCTACTCTCTGCGGCAAGAGAAAAAAGGTATTTTCTCTCTTCTTTATGACAGCCCTTCAAGTATTTTAAGACTGCTATCATGGCCCCTCTTAAGCACCTTTTCCACAAGCTGAACTTGCCTAGGGAAATGGTATATTGAGTAAAGAACTAAAACAAAGATAAATGAATGAAAATTAATTTTCTGGAGACAAAACTAAAAAAGCCTAAAGACAGTTCCAATAATATGTATTACCAAAGTATTAGTAATCTTTTTTGTGAGGAAAGGCGTCCTAACCGTAAAGAGTATTGGCTGGAAGGTTTACATGTATATTCTACCCCTCATTCCAGACTGATCCTGTTTTATAAACTGCCTCAAAAGATTCATCTATTCTTAGGGTTTCCTAATATTGCCATGTATCAGGAGATTGCCTGGGTGCTTAGATTTCAATTTCCAATGCAGTCACTTTTTGCCAGGACTGAAAATCAGGTGACTTAAGTTAGATTTCTGGCTATCTTTTGCTATTTTGTTACAGAGAAGCCATAAGACCACTCTTCACTCCAGTTTTTCCCCACCTGTGAAGTGAAGGTAGTACTTAATTTTTTCTGTGTACAACATGAGATTTGTCACTGAAAAGCACTGTGTAAAGTGCATTGTTGCTCCTCTTGAGTATTCTGGTAAATACTTTGGTAAACCAACTTCAACTTGCAACACTTTAACGTTAAAAAATGCTACTGAAGGAATGATGCGTTTTGTTGTAATATTCATATGGCACAAAAATTATTGTGGTAGTGTTGGAGTGATGTTGTAATTATGATGATCTGGGAAAAATATGAGGGGCAAAGATTTTTGTGAGTGATATCTGTTATTGGACCAACCACATAGTTGGGAAGGACACAGACAAACTTCTGGGTACAACAGTACCCTTCCTCAGGGTGAGACTTCCTTGAGATTTTAAGTAAAGATCTGAGGAACGATAACTTTGGTAGCAAAAGCTTCTTATGTCCCTCCCAAGAATACATTTGGTCCGATAAAAGATATCACTCACAAAATTCCTTGCCTCTTACAAAAATTATTAACATTTCACATCTCACAAAAATAACCATCTGGACTCACATCTTTCATTCTAAGGCTCTCATTACTTAAATGATATGGTTATGCCCTTTTCTCATCTGTGACTGATGGCATAACTGAGGGGCTGATTCACCGAGTTTTAATGCTTCCTATTTCCATCTTCTTTTTCAAAACTGTGCAGCCTGATTACAAGTGCTGCTGTCTGGGTAGGAATGTGATCCCATAGTGGGATGAAATATTTTATAAACTACAACAAAAATGGTAAATCATTGGGAACAATTAATCCACGCTTTTCTTCCTACCTTACGTCACCTGTTCACTTATATCGGAATAAAAAGATTATGGCATATTTGAATAAACATAACACTAATGTAAAAACACCTCGCCTTTGAAAAATAAGACTAAATTTTCATCAGTGCAAAATCAACTGTTGTTCCATTAAAGTGTCTCTGGATTTACACTGACCAATACCTGGGTCCATATTGTTTACAGGATAATATACAGAACATTCAGGTCTGAGTAACACATTTCAGTTATAGTCTTACAAAGTATCACTATAATGTATAATTCACTTCCATAATCAAGATGAGATCATAGTCCTGCAAAATATCATTTGTGAAATAAGTAATAAAAAACAGCGAGAACCAGGCAAGTATCCCTAACATCTTCCTAAATGACAGTGCAAGACAAATATCAAAGAGCCCTCCACCTCCAGTGTCTGAAAACTGCCTGGTGAATTGTAGGAGATTGTGATCTTTTTGTTTTGACGTGCCTGGATATCAGAAAGGGCTAGACACTGAAGCTTACTTACATCAATTTCAGTTTCAGTTTCAACTAACTTCTGCATCAAAATATCAATATGTTCACTGCTTACCTGCAAGACAGAGAAAGATGCACATTAAATTAATTTAAATGAACAACTTCCATAGCATATTACTATACTTCCAATGAAATTTTACACATATGAAACACTAATCTAAAATAAAAGAGCAAAAAGGAAAAAAACCTTTACTTAGATATGCATGAGCAATTGGTCATAAATATCTTAAGTATTCCATTTACTTTGAACACAGAATCTTTTAACAGGGGAAGCACATCATGGTTAGTTCCAGGTCAAACCAAGTTAAATACACACTTATATCCATAATTATTTAATCTTCCTCTGCAAACAGTCACTTAAATAAAAGTACATATTCCATGCATCATATTTTGAAGACTCTCCAAAGCATTTGCATCAGAGTTTCTGAAGTAGTCCAATGCTGAAAATGCTGGTTTTGTGAACCTACATGAAACAGCACCAAAAAGCTGCTAGATCCCAAAATCCCAAGTTATTTTATGCCACAAAAGCAAATAAATTTGGAACAGCAAAACAATGTACATAAACATAACCACAATATAATTGTCAATTATATGATTTGGCAATCAAATTGCCCTTATTTATTAGTTTTTTTCACTACAACTGAAATTTAAAAAAATAACAACCTAATCAACCCACAAATCAGGTTGATGGAACTTCCAGCTACTAAATCCCAAATATTTTAACTTCAGCATGCTGAGAACGAACCCATTTAAGTAACTCAGCACCTCACAGGAGCAGGCCCAGAATGAATAATAAGTGACAAGAGACAACCAGCAAAATAGGGAACCACAGATGGATCAGAAATAAAGTAAAAAGACAAAGAAAGTTAGAAAAGGGAACAAAAGAGAATTAGCAAATGAGACTGTACTCTAGGCCTAACATGCCTGCTCTAATGCCATGCTGATGGATTTTAGGCAAAACATTGCTTTTTGGGGTCATGACTTGAGATGAAATATACATGCATGAACAGACAGAGCATATTTATGTAGTCCTTTTATGAATTCACTCTATACCTGCATGAATAAGAACATTTATGAACTGGACTTTTTCAAATACAAATGAACTAAATGACGCCCATACTTCTAATATAATTAACTTTATATATTTTTCATTTTTGTTTTAGTGACAAATAATAGAAAGCAGACATGCTGTTTCTCTTTTCTTTTCTTTTTGTTCTTTCCTTAACATTCTCTCCTTCTTTGATTATTTTATGCATACAAGCTGTAGAAAAGAAGAAATATATCCTTCCTCCTCTGTTTTTATTAAAAGCTATTTAAAATCTTCTTTGAAAGTTAAGCTATTTGGATTCTTGTTTTAAACCTAACAGTAATCTGAACAAAAGACGAACAGACATTATAGTGAATTAAGATATTCTACAGTTTTATACTAGCACTGCACAGATTTTCCTAAACAGCTAACTCTTCCCACAGAGTAAAAATGTGTTTTAAATAACCTGAAAAGGGATTCTGTTTTTAACTTGAACAGTAAAGGATATTTGAAACAATATTTTGCATTTTTTATAACAATTTTGTCTTTGAAAACACTGCTAGAAAAGAACAAGGATCATTTAAAATGTGTGTTCAGTTTACTCTTAAATTAATTCAAGATTGCTTTGGATCATCTTACTTCTTTATAGTCTGTTGTTTGTAGTAGGTGCAGTAACAATTCCTTTGTGTATCTGAGTGCTTCTAGTTCTTTAAGCAATAAATCCTCTTGTTTAGAAATCTTTATCACATCTGATGTAGAAAAATTACATGCCTAATAAAATATTGAGCCACAAATATATTAGACTTTTACTAAAGTAGCCAAAATAATAAATAATTTTTTCAAATAACAACAGGAATGTTCAAAATACTGCTTAATTAGGTTTATACATTGTAGCATAAAATACTGAAATGCACTATGCACTCTTCAGTCTGCAAAAGAGATAGCAAGCATATACTACTCTTAAATTTAAATTTAAATTTTTGCTGACAAAAATGAAATTCTCCTCTTGTAGTCAAATTTGTTATACTGCTCTAACGAGAGAGAATTGGTCACTAGATCTTTTAATAAGAAGTCCTACCACAGAAGTTAATTTCATTTTGGTTTACATATTACTTATTCAGAAGATCCTTTATTTCAATACAGCTGGAGATAGATTGGAGTACTGTTGGAAACATTGACTTCCTTATGCAGAAAGGTGGTAAATCCCAAGAACAAGTCTTAAACTGATTACTTATAAGGAAATGCAAAAATATAGATGTCTCAATCTTAAAACTAAAACAAGAAAAAACAAAAAATGTTAAGGGCACATCTTCAACTAAAGGTTTAGTTCTATTTACTCCTGCATTGTTACTATCTACCATACAACATAATTTGTAAATATTGGCACAATCAGGCTTGCTCACAAACCCACAATATGCAATAAGTTTCTGCATAGGTAGCTTAAAATAGCTAAAAAATGCTGACTTTAAATACACAGATGGCATTCGGGTTCAAAGTTAATGTTGATTTTGAGATGAAAACAAATCA
Source organism: Alligator sinensis (assembly GCF_000455745.1). Taxonomy (NCBI): domain Eukaryota; kingdom Metazoa; phylum Chordata; order Crocodylia; family Alligatoridae; genus Alligator; species Alligator sinensis. Next base: position 344,857 of record NW_005843083.1, read on the forward strand.
TCTCACCTTTCAAAGCTACTTCAAGATACTTGGCTACAGTATCAGCTTGCATCAGTCAACGTCTGGCAAGTTTTCTATTCAAGCAGAAATTTACTTCTGTAGAAATGAGGGGAGATAACTGTGCCCGCCTATGCTCGAGCAACTGCTCCCAAATGGCTCAGGGCCAGGTGATCCAGGCTCAGACTTGGTCTTTCTCTAGCACTTGCGCTCGCTGTACGCCACATCCTTAGGGAAACCCCGATGCTTGCCATGTCTTACTCTTAAGTTTAGATGCGAGAGGTTCCCATCTGTCTTGGACTTGCTTGGAGGTGTCGCATACGGACGTCCTTGGGCCTCCACCTCCTTACACCCCTTCCATACACAACCTGGTGATCATGGCTGTTTAGTTGATAGCTTCAGCCCTCTCCGACACCGCTGAGTGTGTCATCACACCGACTGGTCCTCTGATGGATTTTAGTAAATACAACATCTGGTTGTATACTGGTCACTGGTCAGCCAATCTTCCTGCCATGCTCAGCCTGTAAAATGCTCAGCAGACACAGGAGAACAATCTTCCTCCTTGCGACCATATTTCTGGGATCAACCGAACAAGCTAGTCTGACTGAACTGGCCTTCAGCCTCAGAGTCCCTGAGGACTCCTGGTCCATCATCCCAGTCTCTGGCTCCAGGAGTAATGCAAAAATAGCAACAACAACAAAAAAGAATCAGGAGGGTAGAGGTCTCTCCTCCCTACTCACGCGTCCCTGTGTGTTGCTGCGGCATTAGTCCCTCGGCATCCTTTTATTGTCCAGCGCTGGGTGTCACTCACCCGGGTGGCAAGCTCCTCTTCAGAACTCTACTTGGCATCCCTGGCTTGTGGTATGGCTGGGCGTGCTAGCCAGAAGCATACAGCTGCCTCCAGGCTGTTGCTCCCTGGCTTGTTCCTGGCAGACGGCTTTTGAAGATGTCTGCTGGTGCTGACTGATGACATCATCCTCCTGCGCCGCCCCCAGCTGCACTGATAAGCAGCTGATGAACCATGCAGGTGGCTTCATTTGCAGTTCCCCACTCCTTGCCACTGTGCCTGTCAGGTAGGTTTTTCAGGGTCGTGGGGCTTTCAGGGCCATTTCCCAAGGACTGTGGAGTTTGCCTGCTGCCATTCTGGCCCCGAGAAAGGGGTCTCCACCCCTTTACTCTTGCCACTCTGCGGCAATAATAAAAATGCTAGCAGAGCATGTCCTAGGACATTAATTCATTTTCAGTTCTAAGGATGGACATCTAAACAAATGATTATATAGAATTAAAATACAGAAAAACAAAACATGCTTACATTTGTAATTCTCAAAACAGTCTCTTTAAAAGTTGGCAAAAACATTTCTGCTGAGCTGACTGCCATCTCTGCTTCAAGGAGTTTTTCCTGTACTGTAGCCTTTTGCATAAGGGCTTCTTCTGTCAAACTGATTACAAGAAAAACTTCATAAGGATATCAAAACATACTAGCTAGACATGTTTACTAAATAAATATAACTTTTAAGCAATAAAAATCTGTGATCCAGAAAACACAAATATTCTCAAATCTGATCAATGAAACTTGACTGCAGCTTTTTTTTTTAAATCAGTCCAAATGTTACTTAAGTATGATCCTCAGATTTTGGCCTTCACATAGGCCTCAGTCCCTTTAAACTGCGCATTAAAAATCATTTACTTAAATACAGGAATAATTACTTTCTGCTGCAGAACTCCATATCACTGTAACCCAATACAGACACAAACATCATGATTTAGCCTATAGTACTAAAAACTCAAGGTTTTTCTTTTTCAAAGTTATCTTTGAAGTGTTAATCTTTGTAAGACCATAACATGAATTCAAACAAAATTAAATACATTTTCACTTATGAAGTTGTTTGATTTTTCATTCCATCTAACTAGGGCAATGAAAACACTCAGTGTCACTTGGTAATTCTCATTCAGCAGCGTAACACTGCAGGGCTCGTATTACGCACACATTAAGGGCAGAGTAATGTCCCTGAATAAGACATCCACCTTGTTTTTGGGAAGGGAGAATAAAGAAAAAAGGAAGAAAAGGGAAAGAAACGGTTTAAATCGGGGAAAAATCAGTGGTGAGGCAGGGAGGGAGTAAGGCTGGGACTAGGGAACAGACGGTGGCAGGGGTGCTGCGCAGCCCGTCGGCCGTTCCCGGGGCTGCAGCACAGAGCAAAGTGGGGGGGGACCTGTCAGTGGGTGTGGGGCACGGGAAGGGGGGGCATGGCTCTTGCTGCTACATGCCACTGGGAATGGGCAACGGGCTGTGCAGCACCCCTCCCACCATCCCTTTCCTAGTCCCAGGCTGGGGGGTTTTGCTGGGCTCTTCCCGGGGGACACATGAGAAGTATGTATTCAAACCCCTTTGGGTTCAGTGAGTCTAGAAGCCCAAACTTCCATTTCTTGAGCTAGTGTCTTAACCCCTAAGCTACAGGGCAAAAGGTGGGTGGGCTGTCATCCTTTTCCTCACAATGTGCTTTACATTGAAGCCCATGGTGGGATCAGGTAGGCCCTCTTTGAGCAAGTTGGATCCCAACATGACAGAAGTGCCTTCTCATAGCCCTGATTCAGATGCCTAAGCTCCAAGGCATTCAGATTCCCCTCTTCCCAGCATTTTCAATTGGTTGTTTTAGGTGCCTCCTTGATAAGTGCTTAGGTGCTCTGGAGGGGTGTAGGTAAGATGCAGCTGTAAGATCCTGGGATGCTGGAGGTGCAGCTGTAAGATCCTGGGATGCTGATGGCTCAAGCCCAGAACACACCAAAAGGATCCAGACCGTGCCAGGACAAGAAATGCAAAACCTGCCAACACATCACCACCACCCCCACTATTACTACACCCCACAACAGAGCCATCAGCATTCCCGGATCTTACAGCTGCACCTCCAGAAATGTAGTATACCTCATCCAATGCACCAAATGCCCTGATGGAAAATATGTAGGAGAGACCAAACAACAACTGCGCACCAGAATGAACGCACACCGGAAATGTAGCAAAGACAGAAATACCCAATTACTGGTGGGGGCACATTTCTCACAGGAGGGCCACTCTCTCTCCAATCTCTCAGTCCTGATCCTTGAGGGAAACTTACACAACACTTCCCAGAGACGAACCTATGAGCTCCATTTCTTTAACCTCCTGGATACTAGAGATCACGGACTAAACATAGACATTGGATTTTTGATACATTATAATCTGCCTGGCAACTGACTCCCCAGCCCAGCCGCTGGCTTCTTTACTTTTCATTCCATCCAGGAAGAGCACACATCAACTGCTGAAACTTCCTTAGCCTGACGAAGGGTTTTTGAACTTGAAAGCTTGCTTAATAACTATTCTCCAACTATTTGGGTTGGTCTAATAAAAGATATCAAATTCACCCAAGGAACCTTGTCTGCCTAGGTGCTCTGGAGGCACACAGACTACCCATTGAGAGCATGGAACTCATATACCTCCTGGGGAAGAACACACTTGCTCTTCTGGGGTGAGACAGAACTGGGCAAAACCTTATGATAGTCCTTGACTCAGGTATGAATGGCATTCGTAATAGGTAAGTAGTTTTGTATTGAATACAATACACAGTTTTCAAGGATTGAATGGGGACATAAATGCTGTTAAGAATAGAAAGACTGTTTTATGGTGAAATTTTCTAATCACATTTTCCTTGACTAAAGCATACCGTCTCATATCATGTTCACTCAGATTTTGTGGTAAGCAATTTTCCTGTGATCTGCTTTCAAGTTGTAGTGATAGTTCTTTCAGAGTCATCTGGTGCTTGTCCATAAATCTGGCATGTGGACTCCAATTCTGCCTCAAGGGTTCCTCCTCCAAGCACACTGAAAACTTAGACATTTAATTTTGTTTTAGTTTTTATCCTCTTCCAATTATGATCAGCATAGATCCTCCCTGACTGACAAGATGCAGTCAAAAGGTTTAAAAAAAAAAAGAGTGGCCAAAGCTCAGGCACTTGTTGAAGATTTCCATGCATCATCTTTTAATTTTATTCTTTCCATGTATCATCTTTTAATATTATTTTGAGAAATAATATTCTCTCCAATAGCCACTTTCTCCACAAACCTACTTCCTCTTTCTCATCTATAGGTGAAAAGTCTTGTCTACTCCTTCAAAACATCTAAAAGAGATTTTTATACCTTGAAAATCAAGCACACTATTTTCATAATGAGAAAAATAGAAGTCCAGAATCATGATTCATCTCTATTGCCTTTCATGAAAAGGCATAAACAATGTTATGCATCACAGTAGCAGTAGCATTTTTATAATTATGCCCATGTAGTTTAATTAACCTCTTTAAAAAGCCTAGAAAACAATACAGCCAATATTTGAATTGAAGACTAAGATCATGGGCAGATGTAACTTCAAATTGTTTTTAAAGTGGGGGCTTGCTGGACAGGAGCATGTATCAATTGTTATGATTTAACTGTTACATCTGTCTATAGGGTTAAGTATAGATATTTGGGAGGTTAAATTGGGTTTGAAGTGGCCACCCGATTTAAACTTAGCTTGTCCCAGTGCTAAATCAGTCTAAAACTGTAACTGTACAGAAGCTTCATGAACACAAACTGGTTTAAAAATTGCAGACCCCAGTTTAAGATAAACCTGGATATATGTAGTATCAAACTTATATGATTTAGATCAAACCAGTGAACAGAACTTCTGTAGACTTGCCCTGCACAGTAGGGCTGTGCAAAATTTTGCCACCAGTTTTGTTTCGACACTGTTTCAACTCGTTTAGAGATCGAAACAGCGAAATCAAAACAAAACAGATATCGTTGAAACAGCCTCAAAACAAAACGAGGCAAGTCAAAAATTTTGTCGTTTCACACATAGGCTATAATGGGGAAGCTTGAAACAGCCTGTAACTTTATCATTTCTGGTCTGATTTGGATGAAACTTGCAGAAATAGTAGCCCCTTCCGAGGGCATGAAGCCTGCCACGTTTCAGGGAGATAGATGCAGGGGGTTCAGGGAAACTGCACCCCAAATTCTTGAAAGTAAAACTCATGTCACGTGTATGTGTTAAGCCACAGTGAGGTCAAAACTGCAGGCCTGCTAGGTCCTGCTGTGGCCACAAAGCCTGCCAGCTGTTAAGGAGATAGGTGCAGGGGGGTTCTGGCAGGCAGGCAAAACTAGTAGCAGGGCTACAGTTTTCACCCCACTCTGCCCCAAGACAGACAGTCAGTTGCACAAGGACCCATGTCACAAGTTTTGCTTGTCTGCAGCTTGAGGTACAGTTTCCCCCAAACCCCTACCCCTATCTCCTTGAAACAAGGCAGTCTTTGTGGCCTCCTCAGGGGCTAGCATGCCTGCAGTTTTGACCCCGCTGTGGCTTAACACATACATGTGACATGAGTTTTGCTTTCAAGACTTTGGGGTGCAGTTTCCCCAAACCCCCTGCACCTATGTCCCTGAAACTTGGCAGGCTTCATGCCCTCAGAAGGGGCTGCCATTCCTGAAAGTTTCATCCAAATCAGGCCAGAAATGGTCAGGTTATAGGCTGTTTTGAGCTTCCCCATTATAGGCTATGAGCGAAACAGCCTTCAAACGGCGAAACTGTTTCGATGAAATGGAACAGAACAGCTGTTTCGAATTGAAACAAAATTTGAAATGGAACGCTGTTCCGTTGAAATGCTGGTCGAAACAGAATGCTGCCATTTCACACAGCCCCAGGGCTGGGAAAACCCAGCCACTGGCCCCAGTGTTGCTCTTTTCATTGGCCCCGCACTGGGATATATTTTGCGCTCTCTGGCCCAGCTATCCCTCTCCACCTCCATCTTACAAGCCGCTATGGGTACAGCTACCTTTATCAGCATTTGGTGCTGCCGGAGCTGAGCAAGGAAGTCCTAGTGTGGGGAGGGGTGGGAGGAATGGGGGTGTAGGTTTGCCAGTGGGGATGGGGGGTGGTGGTCTAAAAGTAGCCCCTGATTCCACCCCCCTCCAAGAACCCCCCATGGATCCTGTCAGACACTCCCAGACCCCAGAAAAACCCTGTGGGTTATGCCAGGCCCCCTACCCCACCCACGGGTCACAGCTGCTCCCCTACCCCTCACAGGTCATGCTTGCCCCCAACTCATCTGCAGGTTGTGCCTGCCCACCCATGTGCAGGCAGACACCTGATCCCCTCCAGACTGCTGGATCCCCAACTCCTTGCTAGCCCCCACAATCCTGACTTACCTAATATTGGGCAGCCATCTGGAGTTGATTTAACTTTCCTCCTAATGCCCCAAAAAGTCTGTACTTAGACTGCAAGTGGAAGCAAACTGAATGAAACATGGTTTAGTTCTACTTTAGTTCTACTACAATCCTTTAGTTCTACTTACATGACAATAAGAAAGGACAGACATAACAGTTCCTTCAGAACATCTTATACTGTGACAATTTAGTGCTGGTATAACTGTTACATCTGTTCACACCCGATTTATCTTATGTTTATATCTCCTTACTTGGTTCCCTGAACTGCCAGTTTCTTCACTTAAATCAGAGAAATATTGTTCATGTTGGCTGACTCCTCTTGTTCTAAAATCTCTCTCATAGGATTGTATCATGGAATAGAGTTTTGCTGCCTCTACAGGTGAAATAGGTTGTGTATGTCTTGTTCCCTGAAATAAAGATATTGATAATTATGTAATAGTTAGATTAAACTAGAATCATTGCTAAGCTGGCATTATAGTCAAGCTGTCTTAGAAGTATCAAGACAAAACAAGTTACTATGCCAGTAAGTAGAACTGTTTGGCCCTAACTGTGGCAGGGCATTGTTAGTGCCTGCCACTTTAAGGGGGAAGATGTGTGGCAGGGCACTCTCGATGCCTGCCACTTTAAGACCTGAGCTGAGCAGCCAGCAGGTGCTTGACTGCAGCGGCCATTTTAGATCTCTGGCCACCTATATAACAGAGCAGTTCCCTGCTGGCAGGCCAGGCAGTAACACTGCCTGGCTGCAAGGCTCTATGCAACATTCTGAAGGTAAGGGTAGGAGCTGAAGGGGACGGCTTGGAGCCTCCTGGTCCTGGGTATGACCTAAAACTGCACCCTGCTGGGAGTGGGTAGCCTGGTGGGGCTCTCAGTGGCACAGAAGCCCCTAGGAAATGCCAGGCCAGTTATCACCCCCATGAAAGGCGGGTTGGGGTGCTTTAACCCCAGCCGTCACCTTTGGGTGGGTCATTTATCATCAGAGGTATTTAGGGCCAGGCATGGCTGTGACCACCTGAGCCCTGTGGGGTGCAAAACCCCAAGGAGCAAGAGTGGGGGCCAATTATGGTTGTGCCACCTGAGCCCTGTGGGTGCAAGACCCTGAGAAGCGAGAGTGGGGGCCAGGTACAGCTGTGGCCACCTGAGTCCTATGGGGGGGTGCAAGGCCTTGAGGAGAGAGAGTTGGGACCAGGCATGGCTATGACCACCTGAGCCCACCAGGATGGGAAGCCCCATGGCCCCAGTGAGGGAGTGGAGATGTGGAGCCCCTGTAGGATGGTGGCCTCAGTGAGGGGGCAGTGTGAGAAATGTGGCCCCAGTGAGGGAGTGGAGATGAGAAGCCTCAGTAGGGGAGTGGCCTCAGTGAGGGGGTGGCGTGAGATATGGAGCCCCAGTAAAGGGGGCGGTGTGGAGCCCCAGTGAAGGGGAAAACCAGAGGACAGGGAGCCCAGTATGTCTGAATGTAGAGAGTTGCCCTGGAACAAGCCAGGGCAAGCTTAGATCCGGTCAGGTAATTGGCTGGCCACTACCTGGGTGAGGGTCATGGGAGAGGCCCAAAAGACGGTACGTCTGCCACCCAAGGTACGAACTAGTTAAAACCTATGGCCTAAGGGGTCCGCTCCAAGAGGGAGCAAGGCAGTGTAAGTTGTCGATGCATGAAAGAGACCCTGTGAGAGGGGGTGGAGTGTGTGAGACCCTAGTGAGAGGAGGGCAGTATGAATGTGTGTGTAACTGAAGCCTGACAACAAGGCCTAAGCTTGGCTCAGCTGTTAGCCGGGAGCACTGTCATCTAGATGCCATCTGCGAGGCCTGGGCTATGATGTAGGGGAGAAACGGAGCTGCAGATAGCGCCCCCTGGCATCGGGGCAAGAATGGGCAGCCTCCTGCCTTAATTAACAACAAGGTGTGGCAGGCAAGACAGGTGGGTGGCGTGTCCAAAGGGAGGTGGGGAAACTAGCACTCTGGCTGGTCCAGGACCCCCACTTTGCCACACTAACATGCTTCCTAAATAATTCTCACTGTTATATATTACTGCCATCATTAATAAGGGACCAATCTTGTGACAGAAGCTGAGAGTGCTGAACACCTGCACTGGAAAATTTAACAACTTGCAAGGTTGGACTGTAAACAGCTGATGTTACTTAAAATTGGCAATAGCTCGAATGAAGAGCGAGACCCTAAAAATGGGGATAAGGCAAAATGTTGTGTTTATTGATTACATGAAGCAGATACATAAACTTGGACACACCAGTCATACAAACAGACATACACAAGCAGTCATACAAACAGACATAGACAGACTGTAACCTTCCGTGTCTCTCCCCTGGACGTTGCGTATGTGGGTTCTTTTCAAACCTTGTCGTGGCTCTTTGGAATGAACAGTTTGGTTACTGAGCGACTTTGGGTTGGTTCCCCCAGGGGCCTTGCCTGCCACGTCTCTGATGATGATTTTGTTCGGATCGAGAGAATGATGTTTGGTCCCACCTC
>NW_005843083.1:353598-372854 GCF_000455745.1 Alligator sinensis
TCCCTACACCACGCATAATGCCAACCACGATGTTGTCACCTGTGTCATTGAGGCTGATGTCCCAAACCTTCTCAGCGCTTGGGCTCTTGGGACCTTATGACTGAAGGCTAGTGGCGATGTTTCTATTCTGTGTCTCCTACGGCCCCCTTCTCTCCACCTATACAGCGTCTGGCCTCAGCACTGTTCTGTCCCCCGGCACATCGCCTCTTCCCTGGGTTTGATATCTGCCGTCCATCAGCTGCGTCCGGATCCTGGTACTGCTGGGTCCTACCAGGCTCCACTCTTCGCTGTAGACTTCCTCTGCCCACGCTGACCCCGTAGGTAAATCCTTGGGCCCTCTCTGGCCCTGCGTTCTTGGAGGGACCCCCTCCTGGGGTACCCACCAAGTTCCCTTGCTGGGACCTCTCGTGCGCTCTAGCCCCTCTGGGTCAGCTGGGGACTCTACTTCCAGTCCCCGTCGCTGGTCTTCTGCCGGATCTTTTATTCTGGCCCTGGACATCTAACCGGCCAATTGGCCCCGTCATGCTCTTATAAAACATGCCCAGGCAGACGCGGGAGCTGTTCCCAGCTCCTCTTAGTTCGTTCATTTTTTTTCTCTTTGATGTTCACTCTGTCTGCTGCGGTTTCACTTTTGCCGTGCTTGTCTCCCAGCACGGCATCCCTCCACCTCCATGTTTTATCCAGTAAGTCTTTTTCACACAGACATACAAACCACTCCAGTAAGATGTTATAGTTACCAGCAGATGTTACTCAATATTAGCACTGGATGCCCGGGTCCAGGCTTATTGAGGATATTGTGGCATGTGGTTGGAGCTTTAAATAATTAGTTTGAATCTAATTTAGAATATTTCAATATGAATTTCATAGTTTCATAGTTGGTAGGGTTGGAAGGGACCTGAGCAGATCATCAAGTCCAACCCCCTGCCATGGCAGGAAAAAGTACTGGGGTCAAACGACCCCAGCAAGGTGTTTTCCTAACCTCCTCTTAAAGACCCCCAGGGTAGTGGCCAGCACCACTTTGCTTGGAAGTTGCTTGGAAGTTCCAGATCCTAGCCACCCCTGACTGTGAAGTAGAGCCTCCTGATGTCTAGTCTGAATCTACCCTCTGCCAGCTTGTGACCGTTATTTCTTGTCACTCCTGGTAGTGCTCAGGGGAACAGGGACTCCCCCAATCCCTGCTGGTCCCCTCTGACTAGTTTGTAACAGGCCACTAGATCCCCCTCAGTCTTCTCTTGTGGAGGCTGAACAGGTTCAGGGCCCTTAGCTTCTTGTACAGCCTGCCCTGCTGCCCCTGATCATGTGAGTGGCCCTCCTCTCGTCACTCCCAATGTTGTCCACATCCCTCCTGAAGTGCAGCGCCCAGAACTGGACGCAGTACTCCAACTGCGGCCTGACTAGTGTTGCATAGAGGGGGAGGATCACCTCCTTGGACCTGCTCGAGATGCATCTGTGGATGCATGACAAGGTACGGTTGGCCTTCCTGACCGCGTCCCCACACTGCCGGCCCATGTTCATTTTGGCATCAATAATGATTCCAAGATCCTTTTCTGCCTCTGCACTGACGAGAAGGGAGTTCCCCAGCCTGTAGGTATGCTGCTGGTTCTTCCTCCCCAGGTGCAGCACCTTGCACTTGTCAGCGTTGAAACCCATCCTGTTCTTATCTGCCCACCCCTGTAACCTGTCTAGGTCCGATTGCAGCCTATTCCTCCCTTTTAGTGTGCCCACATCCCCCCACATCTTAGTATCGTCAGCAAATTTGAACAGGGTGCTCTTTACCCCCTCATCCAAGTCACTGATGAAGATGTTGAACAGTGCGGGTCCGAGGACCGAGCCCTGGGGGACCCCACTGCCCACTTCCCCCCAAGTCGAAAATGACCCATCCACCACCACTCTCTGGGTGCGGCCATCCAGCCAGTTAGTGACCCATTTGACTGTGTAGGTGTCGACACCACAGTCCCCTAGTTTTTTAATGAGAACGGGGTGAGAGGCAATGTCGAAGGCCTTCCTGAAGTCCAGAAAGACTACATTCACTGCTACCCCTGAGTCTAAGGATTTTGTGACCTGGTCGTAGAAGGCCACCAGGCTGGTCTGATAGGACCTGCCTCTAATGAACCCATGTTGTTTGCCCCTAAGCATAACCTCCCCTGCTGGCCCCTTGTGGACATGCGCCAGGATAATTTAATGATTTGATCTCTGTCTTCTATGAAGTAGCTGCTTGACTCCATTTTGTAGTGCTCCTGGCTTGCCACAAGTGAATGAACTTTGTATGCCCTGGGCATGAGAGAAGTATGGGTGAAGGGGTGAGTGAAAAGTGAATTGGAGTTTTGGATGAGAACAAGGAAAAGGACGTAACTGTTTATGTTAGCAACAAGGCGCCAGATGTGTAAATTACCAGCCAGTAACTAAATAACAAACGGCTGAAGAATCCGTTTGAAGCCCGGGGGCATGAAGGAGATAACGGAGGAAGGAATACTGCCATATGGGCAACAAGAACACTTCAAGGCTGAGACCCATTTTTACAACCAGGATAACCTCATAGTTTCATAGTAGGTAGGGTTGGAAGGAACCTGAGCAGATTATCAAGTCCGACCCTCCTGCCATGGGCAGGAAAGAATGCTGGGGTCAAATGACCCCAGCAAGGTGTCTATCTAGCCTCCTTTTGAAGACCCCCAGGGTAGAGGTGAGCACCACTTCCCTTGGAAGTTGGTTCCAGATCCTAGCCGCCCTGACTGTGAAGTAGTGCCTCCTGATATCTAGCCTGAATCTACTCTCCATCAACTCATGGCCGTTGTTCCTTGTTACCCCTGGTAGTGGTCAGGGGAACCGGGACTCTCCCATTGCCTACCGGTCCCCCTTGGCAAGTTTATAGGCGGGCCCCAGATCCCCTCTCAGCCTTCTTTTGTGGAGGCTGAACAAGTTCAGGTCCCGTAGCCTCTCCTCATAGGGCCTCCCTGCTGCCCCCTAATCATGAGAGTGCCCCTCCTCTGGACCCTCTCGATGCTGTCCACATCCATCCTGAAGTGTGGTGCCCAGAACTGGATGCAGTACTCCAACTGCGGCCTGACCAATGTCTCATAGAGGGGGAGGATCACCTCCTTGAACCTGTTTGTGATGCATCTATGGATGCATGACAAGGTATGGTTAGCCTTCCTGACCACAGACCCACATTGGCAGCCCATGTTCATCTTGGAATCAATAATGACACCAAGATCTTTTTCTGCTTCTGTGCTGACAAGAAGGGAGTTCCCCAGCCTGTAGGTATGCTGCTGGTCCTTCCTCTCGATGTGCAACACCTTGCACTTGTCTGTACTGAAACCCACCCTATTCTCATCTGCCCACCTCTGTAACATGTCCGGATCTAGCTGTCCCTCTCTTCTAGTGTGCTCACTTCTCCCCACATCTTAGTGCCATCTGCGAACTTGAACAAGGTGCTTTTCACCCCCTCGTCCAAATCACCAATGAAGATATTGAACAGTGCGGGCCTTAGGACTGAGCCCTGGGGAACCCCACTGCCCACATCCCTCCAGGTCAAAAATGACCCATCCGCCACCACTCTCTGGGTGCAGCCCTCCAGCCAGTTTGTGACCCATCCGACTGTCAACCCTACAGTCACCCAATTTTTTAATGAGGATGGGGTGAGTTGAGATACCTCAAGTTGAGATAAGAAGAGGGATGCAAAATGACTGTTAAATCACAGACTAAGCATGGAAACCCCCCAAAATGCTGAACAAAGCCTGGCAAACCCTATAACAGTGTGGTGGAGCACCTTTGGGGTGCTCGCCATGTGGCACGGGCTGCAGTAGGCTGGGGCAGAGCCCAGCAGGGAAGGCAGCCAAGTGAAGCCCCCCAGATCTCATTCTAGGGTGGGAGGTGTGTGGCAGATCACCTTTGGGGGTGCTTGCCACTTGAGGGCTCTCACCGACTCTGAGGGGAACCTGCTTTGGAGGAGCAGCAGGGGAAACCTCCCCCAAGTACCATTTTAAGTGGGGAAGTGTGTGGCAGGGCACTGCTGGTGCCTGTCACTTTAAGACAGAGGGGCAGAGATGAGTATCCCCACTGAGGGGGCAGCCCCAAGTGAAGGGGGCAGTGTGGAGCCCCAAGTGAGGGGGCAGTGCGGAGCCCCTGGTGAGGGGTAGCCCCAGAAAGGGGGTGGAGACGAAGTACCCCAGTGTTGGGGAGAAGAATCAGATGGCTGAGGCCCCAGTACGTTTATATATAGAGTTGCCCCCAGAAGGTAAGCTTAGACCCGGTCAGTGGTGCGGGAGCCCCCAGGAAATGCCAGGCCAGTTCCCACCCCGGTGAAAGGCAGGTAGGGGCACCTTAATCCTAGCCCTCACCTTTGGGTGGGTTTGCATAATACCGGAGGCAGAAGGGCCCAGGTATGGCTAAGGAACCTAGCACTGTGGCTAGGCAGGGAGCCCCACTTTGCCACAAAGGGCAACCCAAGTGATGCCAGGTGGGTGAACTTTCTGTCTTCCTTTCCGGAGCACAGACGTGTTTGTTTTCATCCCGCTTCAGCTGCTGTCTTCCACCACCATTATCATCATCTCAGCTAGTCAGTGAGCACAGGGCTGGCCACCCTGTACTAACATTGAGCAACTGTCACTGGTAACTATATCTGGTGTCTGTTTGTATGCATGGAATGGTTGTTTTGTATGTGTGTGTATGCTTATGCATGATGATGTATATGATAATCACTGTGTGTTTGTATGAATGGTGTGTCAGAATCTTTGTCTAATTCATGTAATCAATAAATGCCACATTTTGCCTTATCCTTTATAAAGTCTCGCTTGTGATTTAAGCAACTGGCAATTTGTGTAACAATGTGAGCAGGGATATACAGGTATGCATGCCTGTGCTCCATGAGGTTGCAGAGAGTGGATTCCCCATCTTGGCTTGTCTGCATCTCACTTTTCTAGGGATTCCAAGTCTTTGTTCAGCATTGGGATTTTCCATGCTCAATTTTTTTAAATTAGAGGTTGCTTCTGGTTATCTCAACTTGAGGTCATTCCAGTAAAGTTGGTTCTCTCAGAGTTGGTATTTCAGTCTTGATTTTTGCCTTGAAGCATTGGGTCTTTGAAGCATTGTAGTTGGTATCTTTCCCTTGAAGTATTGTGTAGTTCAAATGGCAAGATATGCAAAATTCCTTCTTCTTTGCACCTGATCACAGATGAGTTCTATAGCCAACCATTAATTAATTTAATTAGTTTACTGTCTGATAACTTAATATATTGGTGCATCGTTGCTTACACAATCAATTAAATCTTCTGTTTTCATGCAAATAGTTACCATTCTTTTACCATTCTTGTACACGGGGCATACAAAGTCCATCTACTCATGTCAAGCAGGGAACAAGCACAAAACGGAGTTTTAGTTGTTCATACAATCATAGAGGTTGATCAATTCAATACTATTATCATTTAAATATAAGTAATATGCAAAAATTCATACTTCACTGACATCCCATTACTTACCACTTTTGCCATACTGTAAATGCTTGCCTCTAAATCACTTAACCTCTATATCTTTTATTGTTTTAGAATGTGTTCATATTTATGAAGAGCTTCAAGCTGAGTGGCATATGCAGAATGTCTCATGCTGCTACTAATAAAATACCATGGCATTTCTAAAAAGTAGAGGAAATTTTCCTAATCAAAGGAGGGTTAGACTTTTTTGTCCTCAATACAAAAAATATATATATATACTGAATTTTAAATTGATAGATGAAAAGGAACTGATCACAAAATTAAAAACTAGGAATAGCTTACATGCAAGTGATCATTGCCTAAACACATTTTTCATATATAAACAGAGTGAAGTGCATAACATGGTGTTTTGCAAGGGCCAGTTGCACAAACCTGAAACCACTTATGAAATCAGATGGAAAAGAAAGCTGAAATCAGGGGTAGGCAACATTTTTGGGCAGAGTACCAAAAAACCTGCAATGTCTACCCTGTAAGGTGCTGGAGTGCCAGCATGCTAGAAAAAAAAAATCAGGGCAGGGGGTACATGGCAGGACACGCTGCATATTAATATAGTTAATAATCATAAATGTCGCTTTATTATGGTAAATACCAGGCTTTCTAAAAATTCTAAACTTGGTGGCAATAAATAAAACTTTGTATACTACCTTTGTTCTTGTGTATTCTTTTTTGTTAAGCATGTTGTGATGACAGAGAGAAAAAAGAATGAGAAAAAGGAGAAAGAAAGGAAAGGGAGAGAAAAAAGGAAGAGCAAAGAGAAGAAATAGGAAAAAGGAGGGAGAGGAAAAAAGAAAAAGGGGAAAGTAAAGAGAGTAGAGAAGGAAAGAAAAAGAGAGAGGGTGTGTCCCTCACTCCCCACATCTCCCACCGCTTTCAGCTGCGGCTTGGGCTCACTGGTCCAGGGCAGTGTCCAGCAGAAGGAGGCAGTGACATCCCAGAAGCAGCTGCCAGGGCTGGGGCACTCAGGCTTCCCTGATGGTCCCAAAGCAGGAGAATCTTGGACCCAGGGCTAGGAGGGTGGGCCTGGCCAGGGCTCAGGCAGAGGGGCACTCCATCCCACCCAGGCAGGGACAATACTGGGACTCTGAGCACCAGGTGCTCAGGGCAGGGTCCAGGCTGTGCAGGGAGAAGTAGGCATAGCGGGAGGCACCACATGCAAGCCAGCCCCTTTGGAAGGCAGCGGCCAGGCAGGAAGTGGAACTACCCCAGGGCTTGGCAGACTCAGGCTGCAGTGGGAGGTCAGGTGGGTGTGCCCAGCTGCACCCAGGGTGGGGCTCAGCCCACATAGCTCCACAGGGATGGGGTGCAGCCACCCTGACCACAAGGGGATGCTGTCAGCCGGGGTAGGACCTTGGGCTTGGGGGGCTCTGGGATCAGCCTCCCTGTATGCTGTGCAGAGCATGAGCCAGTACGGGGGCTGGTCCATGGGTTCCCCCCAGGCCCTGGGAACTGCCACCAGAGGTGGTGCCAGTCAGAAGCCCGCAGCACAGCCTGTCACAGCCCTGTCCCCTGGAGGGGAGCTGCAGGTGGGCAAGACTGTGGCCTGAGCAGGCCTGGAAATCCATCGCGGCAGTTCCTAGGGCCCCCAGGGGGTTCTGCAGCCAGGCCCTGGCACCAGGGGCAGCCCCACCTCACTCGCACTGTACCCTGAGCACAGGGAGCCTAAGCCTGAAGCTGGGAGCCCCCCAAGCCTAGCATTCTGCCCCAGCCAGGTGAAGTCCATTCACAGGTAGAGTGGCTACTGTGCGGGCCAAGCTGCACCCTAGGTGCCCCTGTCCACCCACCATGGCTCAAGTCTGCAGAGCCCTGGGGCAGCCCCACTTCCCTCCCAGCCCCCACCTTCCCAAGGGGCCAGCCAGCCCATGGCACCTCTCTTTGTGCCTGCCTCTCCCCACACCACCTGTAACCTGCGCCAAGCACCCGCCCTGCTGCTGCCCCTGCCCGGGTGGGACGGGGCGTCTGTCTGCCTAAGCCCCGGCTGGGCCCAGGGCTCACCTGCCCATTGGGAGCCTCCAGCACAATGGCCCTCCACAGCACCTGCTTGGCCCTGGCCTCACCCACCCACACTTCCCCTCCAGGGGCCGGGCCAGGTTGAGGGGAATAGCCTGGGGATGGGGGAGTGGGGTCAACATAACGTAAACAGTGTCCCTGCCTGTGTTCTCTTGACTCCGCCCCTGGTGCCTGCCCTGGTGCTGGGCCCTGTGGCTGCTCTGCAGAACCCAGAGCAGCAACTTTAATACATTTTTTTTTAAAACAATTTCCTTGTGCACCAAGTACCAGGGAAAATGTCTCCAAGTGCCACTAACTGGCACGCGTGCAGGGGGTTGCCTATCCCTGGATGAAATAGAACAGGGGTGAGCAAAATGCAGCCCGGGGGCCAGACTTGGCCCACAGGGCCCCTAAAAAAATTTAGAAAATTAATATTTATCTGCCTTGAGCTGCCTGTCATGTGGCCCTCGATGGCTTGCCAAAACTCAGTAAGCTGCCCTCTGCCCAAAGTAATTGCCCGCCCCTGAAATAGAATGTATGTGAACGGTAATAGGGAATAATAGGAACTGGCAATAGGTATGTTTTATTAGGTATCCAAAACTACATTCCAGGAAATTGAGATGATGGTATACCCTGGGTAAGGGGGAGGAAATAACAACGATATAAAAATAAATGGAAAAATGGAAAACCCGAATAATCAAGTAGAAGTTAGGAATTATGGAAAATTGGAATGGAAGCAAAAGAATAGAAGGAGACCTAAAATCAAAAGAGATAAGGAGCATAAAGAGGAGTTTTAAAAACATATTTAAAGTAGGGGTGCACCAATAAAGTGCAAGTGACCCCAGCAAGAAATATATCCACCCGTTTTCTGAAAGAGTCCAGAGTAGGTGCTTGTACCATCTCTGGGGGGAGTTTGTTCCAGACCCTGGACACATGAACCGTAAATAACCTTTTTCTTATGTCTTGTCTAAATCAGCCTTCCTGGAGTTTATGGCCATTAGTTCTTGTTATCCTTGGGGAGTTCTGGTGAAAAGGTGTTCTCCCAGGTCCTGATGTATCCCTCTTACATAATTGTAGGCGGCTACCAAGTCCCTCCTGAGCCTTCTGTTCTCCAGACTGAAGAGTCCCAAGACCCTTAGCCTCTCCTCGTACGGCCTGCCCTCCAGGCCTTGGATCATATAACTGGCTCTCCTCTGGACTCTAAGCTTCTTCACATCCTTCCTGAAGTGGGGGGGGACGCAGTATTCCAGCTGCCGTCTCACCAGAGCCGAGTAAAGTGGAAGGTGGAGGGTTGACTTCCGTGGTTTTGCTTGAGATGCATCGGTAGATGCCCTCCAGAGTTTGGTTAGTTTTGCCAGCCACAGCATCACACTGGTCGCTTATATTCATCTTGTGGTTAATCAAGACCCCCAAGTCCCTTTCTGTCATGGTGCTAGTGAGTGCACAACTGCTGAGGCTGTAAATATGTTGGGGGTTCTTCCTACCGAGGTGCAGCACCTTACACTTCTCTACATTGAAGGCCATCAGGTTTTGGTCGGCCCACCTTGAGAGCATGTCCAAGTCGGCCTGTAACCTGAGCCTGTCCCGCGGTGTGACTGCCCTCCCCCATAATTTGGTATCATCCGCGAACTTGGCCAGTTCACATCTGACTCCTGAATCCAGATCATTGATGAAGATGTTAAAGAGTACCGGCTCAAGTACCGAGCCCTGAGGGACTCCACTGGTCACCCTGTACCACACTGATTTTCTCCCGTCAACTAGTACTCTTTGGGGTCAACCCTATAGCCAGTTGCCTAGCCATCGGACCGTACAATGATCAAGCCACAGTTCCCCAGCTTAACCATGAGGACATAATGGGGAACTAGGTCAAAGGCAAAATTTACCATTCCTTCAATATTTGTATCTTCTATAAATAATAAAGAGAACAGGTTACTAACATAGATCAGGTGGGCACAAACAATACGTATTTCATTGTGCCCAAGCACAAATCATACACATAAGAACAAACAGGATGGCAGGCACTGTTATGGGAAGCCAGACTTTGCCCTCCAATACTATTCACAGTAAGGAGTAAATTTATCAAAATTTATAAAAAAATTATAAAAATTCATAGTAAAGAGTGACTCTTTATAACAGTAATGAGGCCAAAATCTGGCATCTTTACTATTCATTCTATCCAGGAAGAGCACAGAACAACTGCAGATGCTTCCTCAGCCTGATGAAGGGTTTTTAAACCCGAAAGTTTGCTAAGAAAAATGTTTCCAACTATTTAAGTCTAATAAAAGATATCAGATTCACCCAAAGAATCTTGACTGCCAAGGTGAGAAACAGAAATGTATTAAGGCTGGAAAAGATGTCACCTTGGGGAGAGCAGGGGATTCCCAGGCACATGTGCAGTGCTTCTACAGCCCTGGCTCAGGGGGTGGCAATGGAACAGGTACACTCGAGTTTCCACCCATTTCACAGAGACACACCCTGTTATCCTGCCAAGCTGCAGCCCTGCAGCTTCTTGGAGTGGCAGGTTCCAACCCTGCTGGACAGCGGGCAATATCTGTTTCACCCAATGAAACAGATCCATTGTGCCAGCATACATCTTGGCACAACTGATCCACGGAATTTGGCAATGTCTGTTTATAGCATAAGAGAAGGCTCTTCAATCTATCTGTGAGAACATCCAGCACCTGCAGTTGAAACTAAGCTAAAATGGGCTTTATTTCAACTGTCAGGGTGCTTAGCCATAGGAACAATTTATTAAAGATTAATAGGAATTCTCCATTGGTGTAAATTATTAAATCAAGACTAAGTGTTCTACCAAAATATTTGCTTTATGATGCAAATGAAGATTAACATTTACTGAAAAAACAGGCCCCCGTTCAAAAAAAAAAAAAACCAGAAAAAAAACTCAAGGAAGTCCTGTGACCTATTACTCAGGACAGCTGAGCATAAGAATGTCCAGTCCTGGATACAGGACTCCAGATGTGGCCTCACAAGTGCTGAATAGAGGGGAATAACAAGTTCCCTTGACCTGCTGGCAACACTCCTACCAATGCAGCCCAGAATGCCCTTAGCCTTCTTGGCAACAAGGGCACACTGCTGGCTTATATTCAACTTATTGTCCACTGTAACCCCCAGGTCCTTTTCCAAAGACCTGCTGTCCAGCCAGTCAGCTCCCAGCCTGTACTTGTGCATGGGATTGTTCCATCCTAAGTGCATGACTTTGCCCTTGTACTTGTTGACCCTCATGAGATTTCTTTTGGCCCAGTCCTCCAAAGTGTCTAGGTCACTCTGTATCCTAGCCCTACTCCAACAGCGTATCTACTACTCCCCCTAGCTTGGTGTCATCTGCAGACTTGCTGAGGGTGCACTCTATGCCATCTTCCAGGTCTTTGATGAAGATATTGAACAAAGCCTGCCCCAGGACTGACCCCTGGGGCCATGGCTGACTGGTGCCACTTTAGTCGGGTGGGGAACATGTCCCTAAAGTGACCAGTCAGCGACCGGGGGGCGGTCCCCCGCAGCCACACTCGCTGACCGGGGGGGGCGAGGTTCCCTCCCACAGTCAATCGCACCAACCAGAGAAGTCATGGTGCTCCCACTCCCCAGTCAGCACTTGCAGGGGGCTACACCGGTGCTCCCACCTGCCCCCCTGCCCATCACCTAACCGGGGAGCGCTGTCTGTCAGGGGGTGTTACCAGCGCTCTCAGGGCACCCCCGTGCACCCATTATGCATCACCACTGCTTGGGGCACTCCACTTCATACCAGCTGCCAACTAGACATTGAGCCATTGATTATTACCCTCTGAGCCCAGGGCTCCAGCCAGTTTTCTATCCACCTTACAGTCCATTCATTCCTTAGCTTGCCAGCAAGAGCCTTGCTAAAATCAAGGTAAACCACATCCACTGGTCTCCCCACATCCACAGAGCCATTCATCTCATCATAGAAGGCCATCAGGTTGGTCAGGCATGACTTGTCCTTGGTGAATCCATGCTGACTCTTCCTAATCACCTTCTATTCTTCGAAGTGCTTAGAAATGGATTCCTTGAGGATCTGCTGTGTGATTTTTCCAGGGACTTAGGTGAGGCTGACTGGTCTGCAGTTCCCTGGATCCTCCTTTTCCCCTTTCTTCAAGATGGGCACTATGTCTGCCCTTTTCCAAACATCCAGGACTTCCCTGATGAGGAAGATAATGGCCATCTTCAAAGATAATGGCCATCAGCTCTGCAATCACATCAGCCAACTCTCTCAGCATCCACCGATGCATCCAACCCAGCCCCATGGACTTGCATATCTCCAGCTTTTCTAAATAGTCCCTACCCTGTTCTTTTGCCATAGTTGGCTGCTCACCTCCTCCCCAAACTTTTTTTGCAGTAGTCTTGGAGCTGACCTCGCCTGTGAGGACTGAGGTGAAAAAGGCAGTGAATACGTCAGTCTTTTCTGCATCCTCTGTAACTAGGTTGCCTCCCCCATTCATCAGTTATAAAGACCTGTAAAACTATTTAATATCATCTGAACCACAATCGCTGTTTTTAGTGGAGGATCTTTTTCCTGGGGTATTTCTGTGCGACTGACCTGAGATTACGTTCTTTCACTTCATGGAGTTTGGAGAAGCATCTGCAGGAGTGGCAGAATCTTCATTGCTGGCTGGATTCTTGTGAGCATGGGAATTGTACTTAGGAGGCAGGATCTCCCATGTATTTATTTAAAAAAATCTCTCTCTTGCTTCTGGCCCCTCTACCCTTATTGTGGAGAGTTCTGTTTTGCCAAAGGACTGCAGGTATTGACCATAGTCTTAGTCCTCAAGTTTTCAGAAATCTAGATATCCAAGCCATAAAGTACTTTGAAGACCAAGAGCCTGGGCTTGATTTTAAGTGTTAGGGGAAGCTAGAGAAAAAAAGAGGTCTGTGCAATGTACCAAAATAATGTACGATGCTGATGCAATGTACCAAAGCATTTTGTACTAGTTTTGGTTCCTATGTGCTACTGTAAGATATACACTGCGGATACAAGCATACATGTATACATATCTGGGTGCACAAACAATTATACAATGGAAAATCAAAATATACATATAACCCTGTTGTTTTTGTTTGTAACTTTTGCCCTTCCTTCATTTTTTCATTTTCATTTTCTTCCTTCATCATCAAGATGATGATTTCTTTAAGGATCCTGACTGTTGGGAGAAATTACAACAGCAGTCGGAGGTCCTTATAACTAGTGTGAAACCTAGAATAGGTAAGAAAACACAGAAACGTGCTGCACTGTATGGTTTGCTTTTGGTATGTCAGTCACTGGTGGAGGAGCCAGCAGAGGATAAGTGTCAGGTAACGCAGATGCAAGATCACTGTCGGACATGTCTCAGTGAATCAGAAGTTAGACAGCAAGCGCAGCAAAAAATAAAATGTGGCAAGATATGGGTATGTGTCTTGATTGATGGGCCAAACCCTTCCCCACAAAGGCAGTGTAAATATTCACTAGAAACTGACAAGAAATTTCAGAGCAATAACAACTATTGTAGCAAAGTACCCTGGAATTTTAGCAGCTATAACATGAGTAAAATTATTCGCATTATTGAATTTGGTGCATGCATTTAGTATTTTGTTTTGTTTTCTATTTTCTCGGTATAAAAGTGTTGGTATAATTTTAAATTTATATTCAGGAAATCAACAGTATTGTCTTATCCAAGTATCTTGGATATCTCTCCCAAATTACCCAGACATCTGCTGGGAGGAACAGTCAACCAGGTCTGACCGCTCACGGAGGTTCCTGGCCGAGATACAGGACTTCCACTTAACCCAGGAAGTGCACAGTCCTACCAGGGGGAATGCCCTGCTGGACCTGGTCCTGGCCACAGGCAGCAACTTGGTGAGGGGACTCCAGGTCCTCGGCCACCTGGGCGATAGCGATCATCACTTGCTGGAATTCACCATCCAGCGCAGGGTGTCAAGGGCCTGCAGCAAGGCAGTAGCCTTAGACTTTAAGAGGGCCAACTTCAATGAGTTATTAGTGGGAGAGTAGGAGAACTGGGTGCCCAAGATGAGCGGCCGTTCCTTAAGGAGACAATACTCAGAGCCCAAGGGGTGACACCCAACAAGAAGCAAAGGGGGCAAGAGTGCCCAAAAGCCCCCCTGGCTCACCAAAGGCATTTGTGAATGCCTGATTGCCAAAAAGGAGGGATACACCCAGTGGAAGGGAGGGGCTATTATCAAAGAGGAGTATACCTCCACTGCTCGGGTCTGTAGCAGAGCTGTTAGGAAAGCTAAGGCAGATACGGAACTAGAGCTAGCATAAGGATCAGGATAACAAAAAGTCCTTTTTTAAATACATAGGGAGAATGAAAAAGGCCCCGGGTAAAGTAGGGCCCCTGCAGGATATGCTTGGCAATCTGGTGGCTGCACCAGAGGAGAAAGCAGACCTCTAACAATTTCTTCACCTCTATTTTCTTGTGCAGGGCCCGGGACTCCCCTACTGAGATTCAGGACAGACTCGAGAGAAACTCTGCCAAGCCTCAGGTCAGGGAGGACTGGGTTACAGAGCTTCTGAAGGGGCTGGACATGTTCAAATCAGCAGGTCCAGATGCTCTCCACCCCAGGGTGTTGAGGGAATTGGCAGGGGTTAGAGCCGTGCCAGGGGCCCCGCGATGCGAGCATTTGTGGTGCTCTGGCTAGGTGCCAGATGACTGGAAGAGGGCCAATGTGGACCCCATCTTTAAAAAAAGGGAAGAGGGAGGACCCGGGCAACTACAGGCCCGTTAGTCTTACTTCAATCCTGGGGAAGCTCTTTGAGAAGATTATCAAGGAGCACATCTGTGATGGGTCAGCAGCGGGGATGATGCTCAAGGGCAACCAGCACGGTTTCATTAGGGGCAGGTCCTGTCAGACCAACCTGAATGCCTTTTATGATCAGGTTGCAAAATCATTGGACGCAGGTGTCGCAGTGGATATAGTCTTTCTGGACTTCAGGAAGGCCTTTGACACTGTCTCCCACCCCATTCTCATTAAAAAGCTAGGTGACTATGGCACTGATGCCTACACAGTCAGATGGATTGCAAATTGGCTGAGGGGATGTACTCAGAAAGTGGTGGCAGACGGGTCATTTTCGACCTGGAGGGAAGTGGGCAGTGGGGTCCCCCAGGTCTCAGTCCTTGGGCCCGCACTGTTCTATTTCTTTATTAGTGACTTGGACAACGGGATGAAGAGCAGACTGTTTAAATTCGCAGATGACACCAAGATTTGGAGTGAGGTGGGCATGCTAGAAGAGAAGGACAGATTACAGCAGGACCTGAACAGGTTACAGGGGTGGGCAAATGAAAATAGGATGGGAGTCAATACTGACAAGTGCAGGATGCTGCACTTGGGCAGTAGGAACCAGAAGCATACCTATAGGCTGGGGAACTCCCTTATTGAAAGCATGGTGTCAGAAAGAGATCTTGGAGTCGTTACTGACTCCAAGATGAACATGGGCCAACAATGCAAGAACACAGTCAGTAGGGCTAACCATACTTTGTCGTGCATCCACAGATGCATCACAAGCAGGGCCAAGGAGGTGATCCTCCCTCTCTATGCGACACTGGTCAGGCTGCAGCTGGAATACTGTGTCCAGTTCTGGGCGCCACACTTCAGGGAGGGCTGTGGACAGGATTGAGAGGGTCCAAAGGAGGGCCACCCGCATGATCCGGGGACAACAGGGCAGACCCTATGAGGAGAGGCTACGGGCCCTTAACCTGTTCAGCCTTTGCAAAAGGCAGCTGAGGGGGGACCTGGTGGCCGTCTATAAACTTACTAGGGGGGACCAGCAGGGTTTGGGAGAGACCTTGTTCCCCTGAGCACCTCCCGGAAACAGTCATAAGTTGCTAGACAGTAGGTTTAGACTAGACATTAGAAGGCACTACTTCACAGTCAGGGCAGCTAGGATCTGGAACCAACTTCCAAGGGAAGTGGTGATGGCTCCTACCCCGGGGGTCTTTAAGAGGAGGCTCAACATTTACCTGGCTGGGGTCATTTGAGCCCAGTTTTCACTCCTGCCCAGGGCAGGGGGTCAGACTAGAACATCTATAAGGTCCCTTCTGACCCCACCAACTATGGATCTATGAATCATAAAGATTATATAATGCCCAGCAGTAAAAATGTGGAAAAAGCTTTCTAAGTAAAAATTCTGAGGGAGAAACTGTCCCTCTGTAGGAAAAACTAATTTTTTAAATGTTAGCATTTTAAATTTGTAAATATAAATAATATTTTCCTTGGCAGGTTTGTGTGTGCTTGTTTTCGCAGAAACCATAAGGTAATCCAACAGCAAAGGTGTGACTGACAGACTACGAGGCCTCATTATCATCAACGGTGTTTTCCTCATCTAAGCCATGGCTTTACCACTACAGCAAAAATGTTTTTGTTTGTTTTGTGTTGTTTTGTTGTGTGCGTTTTGTTTATTTATTTATTTAGCTTGTGTTAAGTTGTTATAAGTTTCAATGCGTATGAATATCATAAAGATGTGATAAAAATAAGTGGTAATGTCTCCTCTAAAAACTGAATTTGTCTGTGGATCCCAGACCAGGACACTTCTATCCAGTTTAGACTGGAAAGTTGTTCTAATATTGATAACAAAGAACAGCAATTCTTGTTTGTATTTAAATGCTATTGTAACACCAACATTGAAAGACGTGTGTGAAAAACTGCATTAAGCCATTATTTTACAGGAAACAAGGAATAGCAGTGTCCTGAAATTTTTGAGACTCAGAAAAGGATTTTGTTTGTGGCATCAGGATTAGCTCCTGACCCTAATAATCAGGATGTTGTTAACCACGATGTGAATAAGTTCCAAAAGCCACTCACATTCAGGGATTGTATCCCGAGTTGAAAATGGCTGTGGGTACTTTAACCCAGATACCCCTTTAGATCAGTTGAGACAGAGGCTGGCAGATGCCTATACTATTGCACACCAAGTGTTCTCTGCACAACAGAGACAGGATACAGTAGCAGCCTTTACAGAGCGTGGCCGAGGCTGAGGTCGAAGAAACGGCAGTCAGGGAGCTGAAAAAGAGCCTGATCCTATTAGAGCAGATGTATGGAGAGAGTTGGTGAGGCATGAGAGAAGAGAGGATATAGATGGCCTGCCGACTGCTGATCTTTTGAGGAAATTAGCCCTTCATAAAGAGCAAGAAGAGAACAAGCAAGCTTCTAACCAACCCACTCCAGGACCATTTGTGGCAAGTTCTGGGTAGGGAGGGCCAGTGACCCCTCTTCACCCCTTCCACGTGGCAGGGGACACATCGGGAATATTTGCCTCTTACTGATTCTGATGCTGCATTTTCTTTAATTAGTAATGAAGATAGAAGTTTAGATAAATTAAAAGGAAGCAAAGTAAAAATCGTGGAAGGATTTAATGGAAAAGAAAGTAGAATAGTTTTTACCTAATGTTTTTGGGTCCAAGGGGGACCAAAAGGTTGTTTGTCATTTGGTTTAACCTCATTAGGCAGAGTAGGAATTTTAGGAGTAGATGCCCTAAAGAAATTAAATGTCATAACAGATCTTGCAAATCAAGAGTTAAGATTTGGGAAGGATACTAGTGGGGAACGTGAGGTTATAACGGTAGCTGCAAGACACCGTTATGTCACTATTAAAACTGGGGAAAAATTAGAATTCCCAGATTGGCCTCCTCTAATTTGGGAAATGGCACTGCAGATACCTGCAGTGTGGGCACAAGATAAATTTGTTTGTGAGTCGATAGAAGCAGAAGAAAAAGTTATAGGACCCAACCCACCACCACAAAAACAGTATTGTTTCCCTCAGGTAGCTGAGTAAAGTGTAATGAAACCAACACAAGCACTAGTAACGCAGGGTGTATTACTGAAAATGTGTAGTACTAATAAGAGTCCCATTTGGCCAGTAAGAAAAGCAGATGGAAAAAAACTTGGAGACTAACAATTGATTATAGGGCTTTGAATAAGGTAACGCCTATGAAAGCCCCCATCGTTGCTAAATTTCCAGACGTAATAGCATCAATAGTGGGTGGGGCTAGGTATTTCTCAGTGCTAGAACTTTCAAATGCCTTTTTTGTTATTCCCCTCCATCCAAATTCATAGTATAAGTTTGCTTTTACCTTTAAAGGGTATCAGTACACCTTCACCAGAGTACCACAACGATTCCAAAATGCGCCAGCTATTTGTCACGATCTGTGACAAAAATGTGGGAAAAGTTGGAAGCAACAGACCAGCATCAGGTGATCTCATATGTGGATGATATTCTAATTACTGATACGTCAAAAGAAGATTGTAGAAAGTGAAAGAAGGTCCCCTATGGGATCCAAGAGAAAAGGTAACTCCAATAGCAGCAGCTCAAGGTGAAGTTTTAAACTTAGACTTAGCGGAATTGCAAAAGGAAGATAAGCAATTACAAGAGCCGGTGAGTAAACAGGAGGCTCAGGGATGGAAGATTTGGAAGAATGACCCTGGATTAGTTTTAGCTAAAAGAGCAGAGACAGATGAAGCCCCTGTATGGGTAGTGCCTACTCAGATTAGAACAGAAATGATTGCACTAGCTCATCATAACGGACATCTAGGAGTAGAAAAGACACTAAAGTGACAGCAAGCAGCTGGATGGTGGCCAAAAATGAGAAAATAATGAGCAATGTGTATTACTGTTTCCCTTGTGCTGCTAATGATCCAAATACTAAAACAATCAAGGGACCGTTGGGACATCAGAGGATTGACAGCCCATGGAGTTGGTTGCAGGTTGATGACATTGAATTGCCTAGAAGCACAAGGGGTAACAAATATTGTTTGGTAGCTGTAAATGCATTTACTAAGTGGGTAGAAGCCATTCCCACTTGGAGAAATGTTGCATTAACTACTGCAAAAGTACTAGTAGAACAGGTATTTTCATGCTATGGAGTACCAAAAGAAATTGATTCAAATCAAGAATCCCAGTTTGTGGGAGAGATAACCAAGGGAATACGTCAAGTTTTAAGAATTAAGCAAGGTTTACATATCGCAGGGCATCCACAAAGTTCAGGTCTAGTGGAAAGAACTAACAGAACCTTAAAGTTAGCCTTAAAAAAGGTGACAGAAAAACAGGAAAACAATTGGGATGAAAAATTACCTTTGGTTCTAATGGCAGACAAGGTTCCTTGGGTGAATTTGATATCTTTTATTAGACCAACCCAAATAGTTGGAGAATAGTTATTAAGCAAGTTTTCGGTTCAAAAACCCTTTGTCAGGCTAAGGAAGTTTCAGCAGTTGGTGTGTGCTCTTCCTGGATGGAATGAAAAGTAAAGAAGCCAGGGGCTGGGCTGGGCTGGGGAGTCAGTTGCCAGGCAGATTATAGTGTGTCAAAAATCCAATGTCTATGTTTAGTCCATGATCTCTAGTATCCAGGAGGTTGATGAAATGGAGCTCATAGGCTCGTCTCTGGGATGTGTTGTGTAAATTTCCCTTGAGGATCAGGACTGAGAGATTGGAGAGAGAGTGGCCCTCCTGTGAGAAATGTGTCCCCACTGGTAATTGGGTATTTTTGTCTTTGATAGATTTCCAGTGTGCGTTCATTCTGGTGCGCAGTTGTTGTTCGGTCTCTCCTACATATTTTCCATCAGGGCATTGGGTGCATTGGATGAGATATATTACATTTCTGGAGGTACAGCTGTAAGATCCTGGGATGCTGATGACTCTGTTGTGGGGTGTAGTAATAGTGGGGGTGGTGGAGATGTGTTGGCAGGTTTTGCATTTCTTGTCCTGGCACGGTCTGGATCCTTTTGGTGTGTTCTGGGCTTGAGGAAGTTTGCTTCTGGTGATGAGG
>NW_005843083.1:374267-376123 GCF_000455745.1 Alligator sinensis
AAGTAATTTGTTCCATTTCTTCTTTTTATGTAGGATGAATGCTGTAGAAAGTTTTTCATAGTCTCTTTGTATCCATTGTATATTGTCAGGGAACATGCATGGATTTCTGTCTTTTAAGTTGTTGTAGTATATGGTGATTTCCTTCCTGAGTTGGTCTCTTTTGGAGTAGAGTAGGTGAAGTAGATGATTTCTAATTTTCTCTGAAGTTCTTCTGCATAGCTGTGAAGCATATTTGGAATTGTGTGTAGTAGTCAGGGGATTGTAGATGTTTAGTCCTCGGGGAATGAAGTTGTGTTTCTTGCAAAGGCTTAGAAAATATATGTCGCTGTTGAGTTTGGCTTCTTTCTTTTTCATGTTGTACAGTTTCCATTTCAGACGGCTGAATTCGATATCTTCCATGTTGCATGAAGCTGTGTTTCTTGCAAAGGCTTAGAAAATATATGTCGCTGTTGAGTTTGGCTTCTTTCTTCTTCATGTTGTACAGTTTCCATTTTAGACGGCTGAATTGGATATCTTCCATGTTGCAGGGGTTTAGGTTGTAGCCGTGTTGGTCTAAGGACATAGGCAGACAAGGTTCCTTGGGTGAATTTGATATCTTTTATTAGACCAACCCTCTAATGGCACTCTGAGGATCAATAGCATCACATGGCTAGACTCCTCATGAGGCTATGACAGGCAGGAAAATGAGATTGCCTGAACAATGGTGGCCAGGAGGGAAGCCTCCTGATGAGCTAGAGCCTTGTGTGCTTACAGATAAATGGATGCAGAAATTGAAGCAGACCATTTCTGAAACTCATCAGCAAATTGCAATAGCACTCAAGCTTACCCATCAGAAAACGGACAAACAATTACGTCCTGTTACACCCTCAAGAGTGGCAAGTAGGCAATCAAGTGATGTCTCGCACAACACGTGAGAAACAAGGAACAGTAGTCCCTATATGGTCTGGACCAGTATCTGTTGTAAATAAAGCAAGTCCCACTGTATACCAGCTGGAAATTGAGAGAGACAACAAGAAAATCCAGAAATGGATCCATTCACCACAGTTAAAGAAATGGAAGGGACAATGATTTATATTATGTATGTAAATATGTTTATATAATTAACCCATTTGGAGTTGAGCCCCCTTATGTTTTGTTTTGCAGGATGTTTTTCAACGCTCCAACCCCGGGAAATGATCAAGAAGCAGAAGACACAGTGTTGATTGTCATTTGTTGTGTTGTGTTGTTATCATTTTGGATTCTTTTGTGTTGGTGTGAAAGAGATTGGTTGTAAGATGAAGCGGATGTTAATAATATGTATAATAATAGGCCCTGTCTGTCTTCTAGAAGAATGGTCTCAATTTATTAATTGCAAAGGCCTGGTTAAGAAGTACCACTGCAAATGGAAATGGAGTGTTTCAACTGATGGTGAAGAAAAGGAAGCCACTGAAACCAGTGATGAAGATAGTAAAACAATCCTTGTGTTACAAAATAATAGTACCCACTGTATATGGATACGGCCTATAAAGATTACAAGTGGTGTAGTTATTGCTTCAGATCTATATGTAGGAAATAAAACCTTGCAGAAACAATGGATCCTTATAGAACAAGTAAATGGGAAAATGACAATGGCTTTGTGGGTAGAACCACTGGGAGGATGTATATGGAAGTACTATCAGGGAGATAGTTGTCAAGAACTTGATCCCAATTGTTGGCTTCTTATCTGGCAAACTAATGCACAGGGACGAAATGAAGTCACAATTAAAACAGAAGCGACAGCAGAAAAACAAATGCCAGAAAGTGTCCCTGTGAATCTTATATAACCAGATGGGAAATGACAAGATAGTACCGCCATGTGTAATAGCAAAACTCTTTCC
>NW_005843083.1:376154-377843 GCF_000455745.1 Alligator sinensis
AAAAGAGGAGAAACCTTAACTCGTAGGATTCCAGAACAACACCCAATGTGGCCCCAGTGGAGGTGTGAGTTAGAATGGCACGTCACACTTAATAGAAACCTCAGTAGAAATTGAACAGTCCATTATAAGGGACTTTGTGACATTGTTATCCTTCTCCAATACATCCTGAAACCTCAAAAATCAACCAATAGGAGCATATATAATGAAACGACACCTAGAACAGGAAGTGTTAGTAGAACTAAAACGATTATTGAAAAGAAATAATGGCCACAAGCTAGCAGAGAGCAGATTTAGACTGGACATTAGGAAGAACTTCTTCACAGTTCGAGTGGCCAAGGTCTGGAACAGGCTCCCAAGGGAGGTGGTGCTCTCCCCTACCCTGGGGGTCTTCAAGAGGAGGTTGGATATGCATCTAGCGGGGGTCATCTAGCCCCAGCCCTCTTTCCTGCCTATGCAGGGGGTCGGACTTGATGATCTATTGAGGTCCCTTCTGACCCTAACATCTATGAATCTATGAATTGTTTTAAATTTAAATGCTGCAAATGTGGTAAGAATTAATGAAGCATGTGCTCCTTTTGTAATCCTATTAGAGGAAGGATGGAAAGCGTGGACGGCTAAATGGCACTTGAACCCCGAAAGAAAACAGAAGCATGATATTCTGGGAATGGTCCTTGAAGGAACTGGAACAGGTCTGGGAATCATAAACACTGTAAATAAGGAGTCTTTAGTTATCAAAATACATAGTATTGGAACAAAACTTGGAACCTTGACAGTTCTCTTAAAATCCTCATTGACAGCATTAGGAACAAGCCACCTTTTTGCTACCATGCTACTTCCTGAATGGGAACAACTAGAAGAAAATACCACACAAATATTAGCAGATGCTTTGGGAACATTGGAGAGTGACATATCCCTAGCATTCAGCTGCATTCAAGCTCAAACCTGGATGCAGACCTTAATGATGAATTTGATTCGAAAAGGTGAAAATGGTATCTTACCACACAAAATTCATAAGATAGTTTGGGACAACACCACCCAAGAAGAGCGAAATTTGCAAAATTGGTGGAAATGAGTAAATTGCACTCTAGATGTTGCACATAATGTTGTGGCATATGTGACAACTATTGCACAGGCTCAGCGTTTACAAGTATATTCAACTGGACAATTGGGAATGTATGTTAATGGCTCAGTTTTATATCCTATGGATCACAGTAACAGGGCCTATCAAAAAAATAATACTTGGAAAGCTGTTAATTTAGAAGCCTGTGTTGTAGAACATGGTCTTGGATTTATCTGTGAAGACCGTGTGATAAAACCGGCGGATTTATGTTTAAATCCATTCCAAGCGAAATGCCATTTTGAACTGGATCCTGTGCGGGCCGGGCGCGAGCCAGGCCCTTTTTCGTGCTGCACACGGGCTGTGGCCAGCAGCCCGGGCACGCAGGGTCGGAGAGAGGGTCGCGACAAGCTAGAATTAGGCACAGACTCATAGCGGTAGTTTTAAAAATTGTTTACTTACACCAGAGATGGTCGTGGTGTAGGCTGGAAAACTTGCTTGAGTTGCGGTTACAGACAAAGACAACACGGACGGTCACGTGGAGTTTGCTAGGCTCCACGGAAACAGAGCTCCGGATGCTCTGGGTGAGCGCGCCACCAAAATCGGACTCGTAGATACGTCTTATAATTTTT
>NW_005843083.1:377856-381569 GCF_000455745.1 Alligator sinensis
GAAACCGCTCAAGCCTCTTATACGGCTAACAGGCCAATCGCTAGCCGCCACGTGGGAATAATTTAGAACTAGCCAATAGCGGGGAACAAATTTGCATGCGGGTGGCGGGAACTCTTTTGCACCGTGCATTTCTCTTGCAACTTGAGCAATGCACCCTGCAAAAGAAGCTGCAAATAGGCGGGAAACTCATCCCTGCACCGGAGTTTTCTTCCGCAGCAGAAAACTCCACCGTGCAATGAAGCTATAACCTGGCGGGGATAATTCTGGTGCTGAAGCACACACAAAATCATACCTTTGGGTTATGACAGATCCCAACCCAGATAATAAATCAGTTATTGTTTATGCTGGAAAAGGGTATGAGTGTGTTCGTACTCAATGTGCAAACATAATTGCTAATGATTGGTATAATTATACTATGGATTATGATGTAAACCAATGCTTTTGTAATGTATTAAAGTTTGAAGGCTGTGATTTTACTTATGATATTCCTGCATATATTATTCAAGCGCTTAAAGCTGATTTTATTTTGTATGGATATGTCAAACCCTTACACATAGGAGTAAATATAACTTTAGTAAATGTTGCAACATCCAGATTTGCAAATTTGATTGCAAGAGGCAAAAGATAAGGCGCAAGCAGCTTTTATCACAGTCCACCATGACGTGGACCAAATAACTCAGGTTTTGGACCATGTTAAAAAAGCAGCATATCATAGCTTTTGGGAATCAGTCTGGGGATGGTCTCCAAAAGCTATAGGAATTTTGAATACAATGATGCACCCACTTGTTGTTTTACTGACTGGATGTTATTATAGTGGACGCTCAAATTGGAATGTTAATCCAAATGTGCCAATTGGCACGAACCATCCGAAAATGAACTCAAAAAGGAGGAGATTCATAACCTCGCAGAAAATCTAACCCTCAGAGTTGGTGGCCCCAACTGCCTTGAGTATAATAGCCAGGACAAAAAGAGTAAGCGGTAGCAATGGACAAGGTTTCCAAAAGCTACCAAGGAGGGGAGCATTACAGGGAAAATTTAATTTGGTCATGTCAAGTTGACTGAACTCCCAAAAGCCTTTTCGAGATGATTCAGAATTGGTAATGATTGCGGCCTGAAGCTAACCCCAGTAAAATGCTGACTGCACTATACCATGGTGACCATTGGGACTAATTAATGTAAGAATAGGAAATATAACAGGAAAATATACCAAGTGTGTAAGGATATGCTATTGTCTAATTTAGAATCTATCAGTTAAAATATTATAATCTGCTTAGCTGACATTAATGATGGTGATGTCACTAAAGTGTTAAATAGCCAAAGCAAGTGAAGTCAGTGCTCGCTGTTCACTGCATGGATTTCTGAGGGAGACGTCTGCGTGGATTTCTAAGGAAAGAACAAGTCTTTGGATGGGAGCGGCGCAGCCCAGGAAGCTTTCCCAGGGTGGCCGTCTGTGGGAAGTAACTCCTGCGTAACAGCTGTAGACAGACCGTGAAGCAGTGAAGGGTCACGTTAATGTGCTCAATCTTTGGTAACTGTCCGCTTACATTCTGGCAGTCCCAGTAAAGTTGACTACTTGTATTCTGGTAGTCCCAGTTGATGAATTGCTTTGTGCATAGTAGGTGTTTTGTAGTCAATAAAGCTTCCGACTGTTTGTCAGACAAGTCACAGAGTTCTCCTTGCCCACAGAGAAGTAGGGCTTGAATGAGTTTCAGCACAACAAGGAGCTTCTTTTAAGTCCCTGAAGCAAGTATGAATTTCCTCTCCTTCCCCCTTCCCCTCCGTGCTCCTTCCCTCTTCCACACTCAGTACTGCTGCTGTCTCCAGCTGCCACAAGGATAGAGGTAGCAGGAGGCTCCAGAGCCATGCTTCAGCCAAGCTCCAAGTGGAGCTGCGCTCAGCCAGGAACAGCAGCAGCACCAGGCAGATCCCTCCTCCCTGCCTGGTCCCCATGGTATTTTTTGCTACCCTGGGAGCTGGCACAGGGGAAGGGAACCCCACCTGCTGCCATGTCTGTCTCCAGCTGATCCTGGCTTCACATGCAGCTCAGCTGAAGTGGGACAGGAGCAGCTCTGGTGCCTCCCTTGACCTGCCCCAGGTCAGCTGAGGACAGAAGGTGGAGGAGGATGGAAATGGGAAAGGAGGGAATGTGGTGTTGAACAGGGAAGGGGTGGGAAAGGAGATTCTTACCCGCTTGAAGGACTTAAATGTCCCCCATGGCTGCTCCTGTCATGCAGTCTTCCTGCCCTGGGTTGGGCAGGGGTGGTGCAGCATGGTAGCTGCCCCATCCCCTACTCCTTTCTGAAGGCCTGGATCTGCCCTTGAAGACAGCTGACCAAATACTAATTTACACTGGCTAGTTTCATTTGCATCTCTCGAGTTTTTTTTCCCCATTGGTTCTACAAATTAAGGTTTTCAAATTTACATTTCATTTTTAGTTTTATATTCGGAAGACTATCTTGTTAGTGACTCCATATATAAAACATACTATGTTTTATATATGGAATATATATATTATACTGAATGCAAATATTTGTCATGACTTTTGAAATGTTATTATTGCTAATAGTGTTATAAGAATCTTTTGCTACGTTCACGTAAAGCACAACAAACACAGAAATGTACAACCGAGATCAGTTACATTCCTTCAAAACAGTATTTTGGGAGAATAAGCACAACATTTAATTTATCCTAGTGTCGCCACAGCCAGGGAAACACAAACCTAAATCTACCCATTTTTTCAAAATGGAGTTTAGTTGAGGGCAGCTCTAGCTGATTAATTACAACCTGGTGAAACTGGCATGAAACCTTTCTGAAGTATAACTACTTCTGTAAGCCACCCTGTCTGTTCATCTACTTAGATAAACTGATTCTGTAGAGAAATAAAAGGTCAGCTCTTTTTTCAGCCTCTTGAGATGTGAGCAGGTAGCTTCCAGTGACCACTACCTAAGTCACTACATGTGCCCTTTAAAAATGGTCCAACAGCAAACATAGGATATTCAGAAGTGCAAGGGATGAAACCAGTGGTTCTCAACTGTTTTAGGACCCAAGGCCCCTCCACAGCTTTTCTAAATTGAGTGGCGCCCAGTTTCATAAACTAACTACTATCCCCCAGTGCTCATCTTTTTCTTTTTTTTATTCTTAATACAGTCCATGTTCCAGGTCAAAACAGCTCTAAATCATGTCGATTGAGCAGGACTCAATCGTTCCAAAAACCGTATTGATTGAGCAGGCTGAACTCAATCATCCTAAACGCCACGTACAGCGCTACAACTGGCTAGCATCCTGTCGCAGGCCCAAGCGTGGATTTGGATGCCAGAAACTACAGGCCAGCATCCTCCATCCCAGAGTCCTTAGTCCAGGACTTCAGATACGTCCAGGAGAAGCAAGTGCTCATCTCCACACACAGGGCTGGGGGATTCCCCAGGCAGGGTCAAGCCAGAACCTGGACTTTCTGCTTATCTCCTCACAGCTCCTGGCACCCTTCAAAGCCTGTGGCAGCCCCCACGGCCCCTGGTTAAGAAACACCGCCACCTCGCCGGCGTGCAAGGGGGGGTGAGCACCAGATCCCCGCAGGCAGTTGCGAGGTCGGGCCAGGGAGGCTCCCTCCCATCTCCTGTCTAAAGGCACGAGTCAGGGCAGGGCGTGGGGCAAGGCCCGGGAAGGTTTTACCTGAGCCAGGCCCGGCCGAGGTGGCGCCGCCCCGCGCCCACCCG
>NW_005843083.1:382039-390341 GCF_000455745.1 Alligator sinensis
CCAGAGCTGCCTCACCCCCCCACCACGACGTCCTGACCCTCCTCCCCCCCACGCCGACGCGGCCACCTCCAAGCAAGGGGGCAGGCTGGCCTTGCCCCCACCCCCGTTCCATCCTCTCTGTTGCTGCCGCCTCCAGGGAGCAGGGCGAGGGGGCGAAGCCAGCTGCCTCGCCTCACTCCAGCTCCACCCCCTGTGTCCCCACCAGCAGGACCGCACTCCACTGTGCCGCTGTCCAAACTCTCTATTCGCCCTCTGATTGGTTGTTTCCATCAGGCAATCAGAGTGTGAATGAAGTGTTATGGATAGACAGACTAGGGGTTTTAAAATATTAGAATACAACTGAAAGGGACCACCTGCATCACATGTAGTCCTTCAATATAGGTCTTATACTCATATAAGACTATACTAGCTATACAAGGCTATATGCATTTAAGGCCTAGTTTTAGCATGCCATATCAGGGAGAGTTTCTTGGAAGGATGATGCAAAAAACCTAAAAGGAAAAAAATATATAATTCCATATACTGAAGTACCAAATACAATGGAGGATAAACCCTGCCTTCTTTTAAACCAATGAAAATCTCAAATTGCTTTGTTTTTCTTTACTTGTTGTTATATTTGTTAGATCCCGACTCCATGCGGTGCCCAATGACTAGGGAGATGACGATCCAATTGCTCATGGATCCTGTTACTCATTAGCCAGAGCAAGCAGGGAGCAAACACTTGCATACATTGCTTGCAACAGCTTTATTCAGAATGGAGACAGCTTCGGACTAGTTCCCAAAAAACCACAAACCGGGGAGCCGCCCTGAACAGTAGTTTTCCCACATTTTAAACACTTAGGTTCATGCTTATTACCATTTATTCCACCCTTGCTTCTCCTTTATTCCACCCATTTCTCCTCCCATCTCAAGCTCTGCCTCTGTTTACTGTTTGCTTCTTTAGCATGGAATTGCCTATGTATTTTCTCCAGTTACATGCCTCTCTGCTAAAAGCACCTGCGTAAGGCCATAAACTTGGCTTCTCTCGGTCACTTACTGGTTCTTTCTGGTTTCTTGCTGACTTCAGCAGCCTCTCCAAGGTCTTGCCTCTACTTTATCTCCTAATGATAGCTGTTGGTCTGCATGCTGTTTCCTTTTACCCAATGATTTATTCATCCTGCATACTATCCCTTTGTTAAGAAACTTACTTGCAAGCTTATTTTAATACATCTTTCTGCCTTGTGGTCAGCAGCTTTTGCTGACGCACAGAATAAAGCCTTGTTTCAGCTGAAAATCCAGTGTTCCTCAAAGTCCAAATATTGTCACCCTAACAATAGTCATAGCCATTGAACCATGAACAGAACCTGCATCATATGTCCAAAGGTACTTGCAAAGGTACATTTGGTGCTTTTAGGAACCATAGGTTTGAACCACCTGAATTCTGAATTGAAAATCTCAAAACATAACTTCCCATTGATATAGAGAATGTATTTCCTTATATGTTACCCATCGTATCTCTAATGTCATTGGAGTCATTTCTGAGACAATTCAACATGTTATTTTCTCAGATGGTGATACACTGAACACTTGATCTTTAAAATAAATAGACCTGATTTTCCAATAGGAGGAAATTGTTGCAGTAAATGAAAATAAAGGTGACTGAATACTTTTTATGTGATTAAATATAGGCTCAAACTCAGCATACTTTCCTACATGAGCAGTCTTGATGAAATCTCTGAGATTGCTAATGTAAATTGAGCAGGATTTGGCACTGACTATACAGTAGAATATAGATTATACGGTTAGTAGTAATAATAAAATGAAAGTGTTACACACCCATGGTGCTAAAGGATTGCCAAAGCATAATAAAGCCAGAGTTTAATGGGAAATATGCCTCATACAGTTCAACTTAACTAAAATCTAACTATTATTAATACATTAAATGTTATCTTAATAGAGACAGAGAAAAAGACACTTAGTCTAATGGTCTTACCAAATCCACCCCCCACCCCCCCCCGTGTCTTTTATGCTTTTCTTTAACTTTACTCCTCTGATGACTCTTAATTTCCAGGTACCACTGATTGGGTTCCCTGTGATCATCTTACTGTTCATGTTTTTATCCTGTCAGCATATGCCTTTGTTCTACCAAACCCTTCACATGCACACATCTTAATTTATTCTTTTACTGGTGTCCTAATTTGGGCATGCCCTGGACTCCTAATTTGATCTGCCCATCAGCTCTGGAAATTCCAAGGGCTCTGCAATTGGGCACTGTCCAGTTGGTCCCCTCTTATCACCTTTCATTATCATATCCAGTTATGGCATCCCTCTGATTTAGTCAGTCAGTGCCAAATTCAGTTAATTTGAGCTAGTAACAAGGCTTACACTGTACATGTGTATGTTGATAATTTTAAAACATAAGCTGCCTTTCAGAAAGGAAAGAAACAATGTGAGAGCAAACTCAAGGCTAAGGCTGACTATGCAGATACAAGCAAAAGAAAAGTTCAAATAATACTATAATTCACCACTCAAGCAGGTGCAACTAAAGCTAAATGCAACAAGTTACCCAAACAAAAGTGCTGCTGTTCCTCTGTTATGCACACACAAAAGACACATTCACTAAAAACTACACTGAAAAGACTTTGAGGCAGAAAACATTAAAAGAAAATTAAAGGAAGGTTAGGAAGTAGTACCATGCAATTAAAGGCCTTAAAAATAAGAGGTGAAGTGGATGGGTGTATAGGGAAAAAAAGGCTTCTTTAAATATTGTGTAAACTCTGCTGAATGTTTGTCAGGATTCAATACCTTATCTAAATTAAAGAATATAACAGCTCTTTTGATTCCCATTTTAAGAAATCAGAGCCCCTAAAGCATTTCTTTGTTTATTGTTTTATTTTGGCAATAGTATCTGATCAAGCAAAGTCTCCATTTTCGCTTCCTAGTCATAGATTTAGCTGACGCTTAGCTGTGGAAAATGTGCACAAAATATTTAACTGATCTTTTTAAAGTCGGTTTCTCTGATTCTATCTCAGTATTTCTTTTGGGAAAAGAGGTATCAACTTCTTAAAAAAAAAAAAAAAAAAGATCAGGCTATCCTGCTAGTAATTTAAATTGGACAGGAGGGCTCAGAGAGGGGGAAGCCAAACTTGATAGATCCATGTTGAAGGAGGGGACAAAAAGGAGGCTTGTCTCTTCTATGGTGTTGTTACTGACTCACCTCCCTAAATTGCTTAGCAGTCTTTCTCTGTGAGGCTAACAAAAAACTAGCAGAAATGAGTCATCAAAACTTCACCTACCTCTTCCCATCAAGATCATTATCTATGAAAGGGAGAGGGGGAGGAGTGTCAGGTTTATACTAACCTATTACATTTCCCAACACCCTACTTCCCAAAATGTGATAAAGAAATAAATCTGTAATCATAATTCTGTTTCATACATTACAGGTTTTCTAAGTGTTGCTAAAGAAATAAGATTTTTCACTTCTTCAGTCTTACACTGTTTGCAAAATGTTCTGTTCCCCTATGCTCCAACACCTGGTCAGTGCACTGGTTCTTGGGCTCCCTCCCTGCAGCAAGCCCCTCTTTACTGATCATATTCTGTCTCGGAATATGTATGAATG
Source organism: Alligator sinensis (assembly GCF_000455745.1). Classification (NCBI taxonomy): domain Eukaryota; kingdom Metazoa; phylum Chordata; order Crocodylia; family Alligatoridae; genus Alligator; species Alligator sinensis. The sequence goes on from NW_005843083.1 coordinate 385,638, forward strand.
GTGTGCAGAGAGCACAGAATTTCTTTATACATAATCCTGCAAAACAGATATATGTTTACTTTTTACTTCTCATAGCTCCCCCTGCCTAATGACAGCTTCTCTCTTTTCCCCTTTGCAGCATGGTAAATTCTCAGATGGGTACAGTGGGATTCTTTCACTCCCCTAAAGAAGGAAGCTTGAAAATAAATAATATCTTAGGGCAGTTGCTTGGCTGAGGTATAATGTCACAACTCTGTTGTCTTCAATGGAGTTAGGACAGTGTACACTATCTCAGGGTATCCTTTCTTTCTCCCTCCAAGAAGACTTGTGAAGCAGTGGGTTGTCTTCACATCTTACATAAGGACCCTGTTAGAGTGCTAGCACATCGCTCTTTACTCACCTTACAAAATGGTAGGAACACACACAGATGGATAAAACATTTGGAAAGTTACAGGATCTTTTGTTCTCATGGCCAGCATACTGCAGTATGAATGGGTTATAGAGCCATTTTGACATCACTGATTCATTTTGTATCAGGTAGTTTTAGCCAAGAGTCATATTCTGTAGTTGGGAAATACTCATCATGTATCTGAAATATGATGATGAATGTAGAATTTTACTTACTGCATGCATTAACTTGTCTTGACACCTAGATCATTGGATCAGGATTTCCAGGCTTCTTTAAGCTCACCGTAAAACCGGTTTTAATGGTGCCACCGCTCGTTTTTTATGAGACATTTCTGGTTTCTTAGCCAGGAATTTCAAGATGAGATAGTTAGAAATCTGAGCTACTTGTTAGAGGCCTCTGAGATCTTAAAGGAGAAAGAAAAAGATTTTAGTTTTATTCTTCTTATATTAAATATTATTTTTAATGTCTATGTGTGTTTATTCATCGTTTTTTGTATTTGCTTACACTGGTTTCTGTAATTTATACTCTTGGTTTTTCTTGTCTTCAGTTTGCTTCTTCAATAAATGCTTGTATTTTTTTATTATTATATGAGATATAAGGCAATATATTACTGTATAAATATAGTAATTTAGTGTTTTTTAATCTGCCTGTGAGGCACCTACCACAGTCTTTGGTAATGTGTCAGTGCTGTTTAATAATAATAGGGTTGGAATATCTGTGTAGTCATGATGGTCCTGTCCTGAGTCTCTTCAGTGTTATACAACACTGTATAATAATATGCTAATAATATAATAATATAAGGCTTCTGAACTTGGACTGTATTTTCCCTGGAAGTCATGTATTGGGGCTTTAAGCATGGATTATAGGGTGGGAAGGACAAGATCACCCAAAAGCAGATATCTAGTAATATTGAAAGTTCCTGGCAAAGGAATTGAAATGACTGATAGAGAATTGTACAGTTATATTAATAGTGATTATGTTATAAAAACCACTGTAACCGGCTGGGGTGAAAAGATTCAACCCAGAATCCTCGTTCTGTTATTATACTTTTTGTTATAAAACAATGACAGGCCAGTCTATAAATAGGAAGTCCTCACTCTCTTGCAAGAAGGCCAGATGCTCAAGTCTAAAAATGTGATTTTTAAATAAATGCATGGGAGATCCTGCCTGCTAAGTACAATTCTCATTCTCATAAGAATCCAGCCAGCAATGAAGATTCTGCCACTCCTGAAGATGCTTCTCCAAACTCCATGAAGTGAAAGAACATAATATCATGTCAGTCACACAGAAGTACCCCAGGAAAAAGCAGCGAATATGGTTCAGATGGTATTAAATAGTTTTACAGGTCTTTATGACTGATGAATGAGGGAGGCAACCTAGTGCCAGAGGATGCAGAAAAGACTGATGTACTCACTGCCTTTTTCACCTCAGTCCTCACAGGCAAGGTCAGCTCCAAGACTACTGCATCAAGCAGGAAAGTTTGGGGAGGAGGTGAGCAGCCAACAATGGCAAAATAACAGTGTAGGGACTATTTAGAAAAGCTGGAGATATGCAAGTCCATGGGGCTGGGTTAGATGCATCGGTGGGTGCTGAGGGAGTTGGCTGATGTGATTGCAGAGCTGATGGCCATTATCTTTGAAGATGGCCATTATCTTCCTCATCAGGGAAGTCCTGGATGTTTGGAAAAGGGCAGACATAGTGCCCATCTTGAAGAAAGGGGAAAAGGAGGATCCAGGGAACTACAGACCAGTCAGCCTCACCTAAGTCCCTGGAAAAATCACACAGCAGATCCTCAAGGAATCCATTTCTAAGCACTTCGAAGAATAGAAGGTGATTAGGAAGAGTCAGCATGGATTCACCAAGGACAAGTCATGCCTGACCAACCTGATGGCCTTCTATGATGAGATGAATGGCTCTGTGGATGTGGGGAGACCAGTGGATGTGGTTTACCTTGATTTTAGCAAGGCTCTTGCTGGCAAGCTAAGGAATGAATGGACTGTAAGGGGGGTAGAAAACTGGCTGGAGCCCTGGGCTCAGAGGGTAATAATCAATGGCTCAATGTCTAGTTGGCAGCTGGTATGAAGTGGAGTGCCCCAAGCAGTGGTAATGCATAAGGGGTGCACAGGGGTGCCCTGAGAGCACTGGTAACACCCCCTGACAGACAGCGCTCCCCAGTTAGGTGATGGGCAGGGGGGCAGGTGGGAGCACCGGTGTCCCCCCTGCAAGTGCTGACTGGGGAGTGGGAGCACCATGACTGTTCCCTGGTTGGTGCAATTGGCTGTGGGAGGGAACCTTGCCCCCCCGGTCAGCGAGTTTGGCTGTGGGGGATCCCCCCCGGTAGCTGACTGGTCGCTTTGGGGGCATGTTCCCCTCCTGACTAAAGTGGCACCAGTCAGCCATGGCCCCAGGGGTCAGTCCTGGGGCAGGCTTTGTTCAATATCTTCATCAAAGACCTGGAAGATGCAATGGAGTGCACCCTCAGCAAGTTTGCAGATGACACTAACCTGCAGAGAGACATAGATCCATTAGAGTGTAGGGCTAGGACTGAGAGAGACCTTGAAAAATTGGAGGATTGGACCAAAAGAAATCTCATGGGATTAAATAATGAGAATTTTGGACAGAGCAATCCCATACATCAGTACAGGGGGGCTGACGGGCTGGGCAGCAGGTCTTCAGAAAAGGACTTGGGGGTTACAGTGGGCAATAAGCTGAATAGAGCCAGCAGTGTGCCCTTGTTGCCAAGAAGGCTAAGGGCATACTGGGCTACATTGGTAGGAGTGTTGCCAGCAGGTCAAGGGAAGTGATTATTCCTCTCTATTCAGCACTGGTGAGGCCACATTTGGAGTCTTGTGTTCAGTTTTGGGCCCCCCACTACAGAAAGGTTCTGGACAAATTGGAGACAGTCCAGTAGAGAGCAACAAAAATGGGCTGAGGCACATGACTTACGAGGAGAGTCTGAGGGAACTGGGCTTATTTAATCTAGAGAAGAGGAGATTGAGAGGGGATTAAATAGCAGTCTTCAGCTACCTGAAGGGGGGTTCAAAAGAGGCTGGAGCTAGACTGTTCCCAGTGGTGGCAGATGACAGAACAAGGAACAACAGCCTCAAGGTGAAGCAAGAGAAGTTAGGTTAGATATTAGGAAGTTTAGGTTAGATATTAGGAAGAATTTTCTCACTGGGAGGGTAGTAAAACACTGGAACAGGTTACCCAGAGAGGTTGCAGAATCCCCATCTTTGGAGGTTTTTAAGATCTGAGTAGACAAAGCCTTGGCTGGGATAATCTAGTTGGGGTAGTCCTGCTTTGAGCAGAGGGTTGGACTAGATGACCTCCTGAGGTTTCTTCCAACCCTAATTTTCTATGATTCTATGAAAAATATTAAGTTATTTCAAATTAGTTATTGGTGATGTCAAGGGGAGCTTTGGCTAAGGCTGAAGGATTTTATTTTTCATCTAGTTGGATGCTATAAAAAATATTCACAATTTTTAGGTGACCTTCATGATTTAAAAGAATGCATTCCCACGTCATACTATGAATTACTGATCTTTCCAACTCCCATGTTTTTGTATGATCTTATTAAATCTTTCTTTCCCCATTGAAAGCACAGGTTAGATCCTGGTGACTAGATATCAAGATATCCGGGGTAGGCAACATTTTTGGGCAGAGTGCCAAAAACACCCACAGGCTGGCATGCCAGGGGCAGGTGGCGGGGGGAGCTGCAAAGGACCCAATCCTTGTGGCAGCACAGCCCCTGCCCCTTCCCCAAGGTGCGTGCGCCAAGCAAAATCCTTCACATGTCACAATCTGGCACCTGTGCCAAGGGTTGCCTACCCCTCATCTAACGTGTATGCATCATGAAATCACTCTGGTGCTTTGTTCCCAAGAGGTTTTCTGACACCAGAAAACAGGCTCGCCACACTTCCCGCACGTCTGCATTCGCCCGGAGCGGATGCTGCTCGTGCTGGGTGGGAGCCCCTTGGGAAGGACTGGGCTCAGTTTCATTCCCGTGTTTGCAGTATGTAGGGGTTTTGCTGTTTGCTGCTAAGGGGTCGTTTCCCCTTTAGATGCACTCGTTACACTCACGTCACTGCTTGCTGTCACCCTTCCCTTGCCCTGCCACCTCCTCAGGAGGATGCTGAGGTCCTTCCTCCATCCGCACCTGAGGACTGACCACACGAGCGTCGCCTCTGGCCACGGGCCGCTTTGGGGCACAGCGGGGGCCTCCCCTCATCCTTGTGCGGCTGCTCCAGCCCTGTGCCCGGCCCCCGGGGAACCTGCCTGGCGCCGAGCAGCGGAGGCGGGCGCCGGGGGCAGCGGCC
>NW_005843084.1:0-8795 GCF_000455745.1 Alligator sinensis
GGTGAAGAAGTGGAAGTCAAGGGAACAGTGCGCCCTCGGTGCCAAGAAGGCAAACGGCATCCTGGGCTGCATTGGTAGGAGCGCTGCCAGCAGATCGAGGGAAGTGATTCTTCCCCTCTGTTCAGCACTGGGGAGGCCACATCTGGAGTCCTGCATCCACCTGTGGGTCCCCACTACAGAAAGGATGGAGACAAACTGGAGTGCAGAGGAGGCCAATGAAAATGGTTTGGGGTCTGGAGCACAAGACTTATGAGGAGACTTATTTAGTCTGGAGAAGAGAAGACTGAGGGGGGATTTAATAGCAGCCTTCAACTCCCTGCAGGGTAGATCCACAGAGGATGGAGCAGGATCAAGCGGGGGCAAAATGCTGGATCCAGGACTCTGGGTCAGGCAGGAGCCACACCAGCTGCTCCAGCTGTGTCAGAGATTCATAGAAGTAGGGTTGGGAGGGACCTAAGTAGATCATCAAGTCTGACCCCCTGCCCTGGGCAGGAGAGAAAACTGGGAGACCTTGTGGCTGCCTATAAGTTCATCACGGGGGCACAGAAGGGAATTGGTGAGGATTTATTCACCAAGGCGCCCCCGGGGGTTACAAGAAATAATGGCCACGAGCTAGCAGAGAGCAGATTTAGATTGGACATTAGGAAGAACTTCTTCCCAGTTCGAGTGGCCAAGGTCTGGAACGGGCTCCCAAGGGAGGTGGTGCTCTCCCCTACCCTGGGGGTCTTCAAGAGGAGGTTGGATATCCATCTAGCTGGGGTCATCTAGACCCAGCCCTCTTTCCTGCCTATGCAGGGGGTCGAACTCGATGATCTATTGAGGTCCCTTCCGACCCTAACATCTATGAATCTATGAATCTATGGGCTCATATGACCCCAGCCAGGTAATTTTCCAGCCTCCTCTTGAAGACCCCCAGGGTAGGAGCCAGCACCACTTCCCTTGGAAGCTGGTTCCAGATCCTAGCCGCCCTAACTGTGAAGTAGTGCCTTCGGATGTCTAGTCTGAACCTACTCTCCGTCAACTTATGGTTGTTATTCCTTGTTACTCCGGGAGGTGCTCGGGGGAACAGGGTCTCTCCCAATTCCCTCTGGTCCCCGCTTGTAAGTTTATAGACAGCCACCAGGTCCCCCCTCAGCCTTCTCTTGTGGAGGCTGAACAGGTTCAGGTGCCGTAGCCTCTCCTCGTAGGGCCTGCCCTGCTGCCCCCTGATCATGCGAGTGGCCCTCCTCTGGACCCTCTCAATGCTGTCCACATCCCTCCTAAAGTGTGGCGCCCAGAACTGGATGACCAGTGACGCGTAGAGGGGGAGGATCACCTCCTTGGACCTGCTTGAGATGCATCTGTGGATGCACGACAAGGTGCGGTTGGCCTTCCTGACCACGTCCCACACTGTTGGCCCATGTTCATCTTGGAATCAATAATGACTCCAAGATCTCTTTCTGCCACCGTGCTTTCGAGAAGGGAGTTCCCCAGCCTGTAGGTCTGCTGCTGGCTCTTCCTCCCCAGGTGCAGCACCCTGCACTTGTCACTGTTGAAACCCATCCTGTTCTCATCTGCCCACCCCTGTAACCTGTCCAGATCCAGCTGTATCCCGTCCCTCCCTTCTGGTGTGCCCACCTCGCCCGAAACCTTGGTGTCGTCAGTGAATTTGAACAAGGTGCTTTTCACCCCCTCGTCCAAGTCACTAATAAAGATGTTGAGCAGTGCTGGCCCAAGGACCAAGCCCTGGGGGACCCCACTGCCCACGTCCCTCCAGGGCGAATATGACCCGTCCACCACCACTCCCCTCTAAGTGCAGCCCCTCAGTCAAGTTGCGACCCATCGGACCGTGTAGGCATCAACACCACAGTCCCCTAGTTTTTTAATGAGAATGGGGTGAGAGACCGTGTCGAAGGCCTTCCTGAAGTCCAGAAAGACTACGTCCACTGTGACACCTGCGTCCAGTGATTTTGTGACCTGGTTATAGAAGGCCGCCAGGTTGGTCTGACAGGACCTGCCCCTAATGAACCCGTGCTGGTTGCCCCTGAGCATCGTCCCCGCTGCTGGTCCCTCACAGGTGTGCACCTGGATAATCCTCTCAAAGAGCTTCCCTAAGATTGAAGTAAGACTAATGGGCCTGGAGTGGCCCAGGTCCTCCTTCCTCCCTTTTTTGAAAATGGGGACCACATTGGCCCTCTTCCAGTCGGCTGGCACCACACCAGAGCACCGCGAGCGCTCATAAAGACGCGCACGCCAGGGGCCCCGCGATGACCCCTGCCAATTCCCTCAGCACTCTGGCGTGGAGAGTGTCTGGACCTGCTGGTTTGAACACGTCCAGCCCTGCCACGGGAGATGTCCACACGGTACCGGCTGAAGCAGCGTGCAGGGGCACAGCACAGGGCCCGTGCCCGGAGCAGGCCCTGGCCCAGCAGAGCCTGGGTAACCCTCAGCTCCTGGCCCTCTTCCCCCTGTGCCGGCGGGGAGACCCTTGCCCGATGTTTGACTCACAGGGCCCGGGCTGTCTGGTGTGCAAAGGGCTGCGGGGTCAGAGCAGGGTGCAGACAGCCTTGCCGGGCAGAAGCACGCCCTGCCTGGGCGTGGGGCGTGCGGGCGGGCAGGACAGGGCCAGCCGGAGAGGGGAAACGAGTGCCTGCTGCAGCTGGCTGCACGGGGAAGGGAGAAGGGCAAAGGCACCGAAAGCCAAGGCAGCCACAGGCCAGATACAATCATTTGGCTGGCTGAATCCAGCTTGCTGGCCATATTTCGCCACCCCTGGCCTAGACCATCCCTGACCAACCTCTTCCTGAGCACCTCCAGTGATGGAGAGTCCCCAGCTTCCCTAGGCAGTCTGTGCCACCGTCTCCCTGCTCCAACATTGAAGATGTTTTTCCTGATCACCAATCTAAACTTAGCTGGATGCAAATTCAAGCCACTGGTCCACGTCCTTCTCTCGGCAGCAAGAGAGGAAAGGTGCTTTCATAGACTTCATAGACATTAGGGCTGGAAGGGCCATTTACATAGAATCATAGAAAATGGGGGTTGGAAGTGACCTCAGGAGGTCACAACTACAGCAACCCCCTGCTCCAAGCAGGACCAGCCCCAACTGCATCTCCCAACCAAGGCTTTGTCGAGCTGGGTCTTCAAAACCTCCAAGAATGGAGAATCACCACCTCTTTGGGTGTCCTGTTCCAGTGCTTCACCGCCCTCCTCATGAGAAAATTTTAACTAATATCTAATCTAAACCTCCCTTGCTGCAACGTGAGCCCATTGCTCCTTGTCCTGTCATCTCCCCCACTGAGACCAGCCCAGCTCCATCCTCTTTGCAACCCCCTGCAGGGAGTTGAGGGCTGCAATCAAATCCCCACTTAGTCTTCTTTTCTCCAGACTAAATCAGCCCAGTTCCCTCAGTCTCTCCTCACCAGTCCTGTGCCCCAGCCCCACAACCATTTTCAAAACTGGACACAGGACTCCAGAAGTGGCCTCACCAGGGCAGAATAAAGGAGAATAACCACTTCCCTTGGTCTGCTGGCAGCACTCCTAGTAATGCAGCCGTTACCCTTCTTGGCACCAAGGGCACACTGCTGGCTGCTGTTCAGCTTCTGTGTCCCCTGTCCCCCCAGGTCCTTTTCTGCAGAGCTGCTGCCCAGCCCGTCACCCCAGCCTGCACCGGTGCAGGGGATCGCTCCGTCCTAAGCGCAGGACTTTGCTCTTGCCCTTGTTGAACCTCATGAGTTTCCTTTTGGCCCAATCCTCCAATTTGTTCAAGTCTATCTGAATCCTAGCCCTACTCTCCAGCGTAACTACTACTCCCCCAGCTCAGTGTCATCTGCAAACTTGCTGAGGGTGCACTCCATGTCATCTTCCAGGTCATTAATGAAGATATTAAACAAAACTGGCCCCAGGACCAAACCCCTGGGGCACTCCAAATGATACCAGCTGCCAACCCGACATCAAGCCATTGACTACTACCCTCTGAGCCTGATGCTCCAGCCAGCTTTCTGTCCACCTTACAGTCCATGCATCCAGCCCATACTTCCTTAGCTTGCCTGGGGAATGCTGTGGGAGACCGTATCAAAAGACTTGCTGTATCAAAACCCAGCATCCCTGTCTCCCTCTGCCTGAAGAAGGGTGTTTGTACCCAAAAGCTTGCAAAGAAGATTTTTTGCAACTATTCTAGTTGGTCTAATAAAAGATATCAGATTTACCCAAAGAACCTTGTCTGCCTATGTCCTTAGATCAATATGGCTACAACCAACACCCTTGCTAAAATCAAGGTAGACCACATCCAATGATATCCCCACATCCGCAGAGCCAGTCGTCTCATCACAAAAGGCAATCAGGTTGGTCAGGCATTTTGCATTTGTGTTTTTGATTATTCCTCCCAAGGCGCAGCACCTTGCATTTGTCCATATTGAACTTCATCCTGTTGCTCCAATTCTACTTTCCCATCTGTCGAGATACCCCTGAATTGCGCTCACATCCTCCCTGTCCAGTCTTTCCCAGTTTCATGTCATCTGCAAACTTTGTCAAGAAGCTTTCCGTGCCAGTCTCAACGTTGCTAATAAACACATGGAACAGCAGCCGGCCCAGGACAGACCCCTGTGGGACCCCACGCAAAACCTCCTGCCCTTTGACAAGGACCCCTTAATTATTACCCTTTGCTTGTGGCTATTGAACCAGGTCTCTACCGACCCTGTAGTGGATTTTCCCAGCCCAAATTCTCCCGTTTAGGAGAAGATCATGTGGGGCTGTCAGAAGCCTTGCTGAAATCCAGATGCAACGATACCCACAGCATTCCCTTCATCCACCCAGGTAGATATAGCAGTTGTCCCCAGCCCACCCCATCTGCCCTCCCAGGCCCTTGCAGGGGATGGGGGTCAGTGGGTCTGTTTGTCCTGTCACCATTGGAGCAGACCCCAGGGGCCCAGAAGGAGCTGGGGGGAGTGGAGGGGAAAAGCCTCCTGCCCCTCAGGCACAGGAGAGCTGCCCTCAGCGCTCACTCCAGCCTCCACCCAGTCACAACCCTCTGCCCCTGTGGTATGGGGGTCATAATGGCCCAATTTGCCCCCCACACTGAAGTTAGCTGATCTCAACATGCAGCTCAGCACGTCTGTGGGAGGGGAAAGGCTGCCCTTGGGCTGGGGGAAGGACTCAGGAACACTCTGGTCCTGACCTCAAGCTGCAGAGAAGTAGGCGGTTGCATCTGTGTGGCCCCTGAGGCAGAAGCAGCCAGGATTAAAGAAGTTTTAAAAAGAAAGTTTCAGGCCAGCAAACTCCCACTGCTCCCTCAGGGTGAGTGCCTGTGTGGCCTCGTGGCACCCTCCTCATTCATTCACGCTGTCTATGCCCCAGTTTTCCTGTGAAGGCTCAGTGCAGCTTACCAGAACATAACAGCATCTCCTATAAGAGAACAGGAGAGCAAGCCAAAATAAAAAGCAAGTTGAGAGTCAGCATAAAGCAGGCCCTGGCCCTCCAAGCTTTGTTTGCTAAACACCTGCCCTATTAGGAGGACTATTTGCAGCTCGAGCCTGCCCACTTCTGTCCCCTCAAGTCTCCTCCATTCTCACCGACCCCCTGGAGCCCCCAGGGAACCTCGAGTCCCCTTCAGTCCCTCAGACTGCCCCATCCTCCAGGCCTTCCCATCCCCACCCCCGGCACACCACCCCTCGTGCTTCTAGACTCTCTCAGCTCTGTCCCCAGGGCTGCAATGAGAAATGGGGGGAAAGGACCCATGTGGAGGCAGGAATTGACCCCCACCACTGAACCAAGCTGAGCACATGGCCCAGACACACACTGCTTCTGTTGTATCCATGTCCAGAAGGGAAATGTACAAAGGGGGCTTTCTGCTACAAGTGTCCTTGGAAACTGAAGATCATGGTATCCCAGGGAACCAGATCTGTGCCTAAAAAACAAGACGGTAACTTCTCTTGTTCCCTAACAGCTGTAATTAGGGGGAGAAGAAGGCAACAGCTACTTGTGTCCACAGCTTTGAATTTCAAAGAGTTGGAACAACACCTGCCTGGACGTATTACAGCAAAAGCTATTTGAGGTTTAGGTCAGCACCGTGGAATGGCAACACTAAGCCGGTCTGCAGTTTCCGGGCCCCGCTCTGGGCACGGCACGTGCATTTCTAAGAGGGGGGCCGGGGGCAGCGGACAGCAACGACTCGCCTGGTGGCAGGTTCTCCGACCGTGAGCTTTCCCCACAGTCCTCATCATCGCAGACCCAGAGCTCCACCTCTCCTCGCTGGATGCTGCAGATTAAGGCAGGTGTGAGACCTCAATATCCTGTTTGAGGCAGAGGTTAAAGCAGGGGTGGGCAAAATGCGGCCCAGGGGCCAGATGCGGCCCGCCAGGCCATTCTCTCTGGCCCACGGGGCCCCTAAAAAATTTAGAAAGTTAATATTAATCTTCCCTGGGCTGCCTGTCATGCAGCCCTCGATGGCTTGCCGAAACTCAGTAAGCGTCCCTCTGCCCAAAGTAGTTGCCCGCCCCTGGGTTAAAGAGCGTTTGTGACTGGGTGATGGATGGAGAATAACCAACCAGGATTTGGGGAATGGATGCAATGAACACAAGGTTTCTGATAGGGCCTTGCAGGACGAGAGAGGATGGGCATTTAGGATGAAAAAGAAGGCACTGCAAGGAGAAGCCTTCAATAGATGCTGGTCCTTGTCACCGAGGTGCTGGAGGGATGGTCACAGGAAACAAAGCACCAACCACGCTGCCGTATAGAAAGGGCATTAAACTGACAGAGTCACCAGGGACAGGGGTGGAAATGCAGTGATCTGCGATGTACTAGAAAGCAGAAAGAGAAAGTCTTAATGGTTTTCAAGGGACCCAAATTAAGAGACACGGGACACACTTATAGATGGGTAAGATTTATCTTATCGGTGTAATTTCAGGCAAAGGAGTGAAAATGAGTTTATCTCGGTGAAGGTTTAAAGTGAGGACTCGTGGAAGTGGAAAGAATCCATGACAGATGGCTGCAATTACATTTTTGGTGGGGGGTCAGAGGGTAATTCATCATCAACAGGGCACAGAAAAGGATGATTTTATAATAACTGTAGATGCAACTGAAGCAATCGTCTCGTCCAACGGGAGGATCATTGCAGGAGGCGAGGGGCTTCTTTGACCACGGGATGCTGTTCCAAGATGAAGGATTCCTAAGAAGAGATGGGACCTACCTGACGAAGAAAGAGGGAAGAGCATCTTTGCAGACAGGTTCACCAACCTAGTGAGGAGGGACTTAACTAGGCTCCCCAGGGGATGGAAACCAAAGCCCTGAGGATCTGGGGAAGTGGGTGACCTGGAGGAAGCATACAGAGGAGAGGACAACAGGAGAGGCCTCATTCTTCCTGAGAAATCAGGGCAATGGGCTCGTTAGCTCAGGTGCCTGTACACGAATGTACAGAGCCTGGGAAACAAGCAGGAGGAGTCCGAAGTCCTCGCACGGTCAAGGACCTGTGCCGTGATGGGAAGAACAGAGACATGGTGGGAGCTCGCGTGACTGAAGCACGGGCAGGGGTGGGCACAAGCTGTACCCGCGCTTTTATAAAGTATTACGCTTTTCAAATGACAACAAATAAAGGAATCATTCTCGGGAATCTTTGCTGCCCATTAACACATTCTGTATTGAAGAGAGGTGAATCCAGCACTGGGCTTTCACATTTTAAACATGGTTGGGGCAGTAATAGTTCCTGTGTCAGGATCAATTTCTCGCTCTGTTCATGGTGATTTCAATGCTTCAACAGGAAGAAAGGTTCCTGCAGTTCATTTCTCTATCTGCGAGAAGCCTTTGGAGACAGCTTTAAAACCTTTCAAGACCCTTACTACAGAGGGGGAGCCTCCTTTTCTAGGGCACAAAGTCCTGCTCGAACATATTGCAAAGCATCAGATGCACAGCCCCAGAAATGTTCTGGAAACAAGTTCATAGACTCATAGAAATGTAGGAATGAAAGAAACCTCAACAAGTCACATCTTGAGGGTCCTTGAGGATGGCCAGGTCCAACCCCCTGTTCAAGGCAGGATCATCCCCGGGGTCAGTCCTGGGGCTGGTTTTGTTCAATATCTTCATCAAGAACATGGAAAATGGAATAGATTGTACACTCGGCAAGTCTGCAGATAGTGGCAACGAGTAGGGGGTGCATGTCCACCCCCTGAGAGCGCTGGTGCACCCCCTGACAACTAGCGTTCCCTGCTTAGGCAATGGGCAGGGGAGTGGCGAGAGTGCTGGTGCCCCACCTGAGATCACCGGCTGGGGAGTGGGAGTGCCAAGAGAAGCGATCCCCACGGTCAGCCTGCGGCCAATTGCACCAACCAAGGGGGGTTCCCCCCAGAGCCGATCATGCCCCCTCCGGTCACTGACTGGCTGCTGAGGGGGCAAGTGCCCCCCCTGACTCAGGAGGCACCAGTCACCCATGTGCTGATGACACCAAGCTTGGGGGGTAGTAGATACACTGGAGAGTAGGTCTACAATTCAGAGAGACCTGGACAAATCAGAGGATTGGGACAAAAGAAATCTCATGAGGTTCAACAAGGACAAGTGCAAAGTCCTGCACTTTAGGACAGAGCAATCCCATGCACCAGTGCAGGCTGGGGGCGACTGGCCAGGCAGCAGCTCTGCAGAAAAGGACCTGGGGGGACAGGGGACAAGAAGCTGAACAGGAGCCAGCAGTGTGTCCCTGTTACCAAGAAGGCGACCGGCATCCTGGGCTGCATTGGCAGGAGCGTTGGCAGCAGATGGAGGGCAGTGATTCTTCCCCTCTATTCAGCACGGGGGAGGCCACATCTGGAGTCCTGTGTCCAGCTGTGGGCCCC
>NW_005843084.1:8873-28984 GCF_000455745.1 Alligator sinensis
AATGGGCTGATTGAGTCTGCAGAAGAGAAGACCGAGGGGGATTGAATAGCAGCCTTCACCTCCCTGCAGGGGGGCTGCAAAGAGGATGGAGCTGGACTGTCCTCAGTGGGGGCAGATGGCAGGACAAGGAGCAATGGGCTCAAGCTGCAGCAAGGGAACTTGAGGTTGGATATTAGGAAGTATTTTCTCACGAGTTTAGGCTGAACATTAGGAACAACCTCTCTTATGAGGAGAGTGGTGAAGCACTACAACAAGCTCGCCAGAAGTGGTGGAGCCTCCATCCTTGGGTGTTTTTACGGCCCGGCTAGACAAAGGCTTGCCTGAGATGATCTAGCCAGGGCTGGTCCTGCTTTGAGTGTGGGGTTGGACTAGATTTGACCTCCTGCGGTCCCTTCCAGCCCTCATGGTCTGTGATTCTATGAGTGCACAGGTTGGCAGATACGTCAGTGTTTAAGACAAAGTTCATGGGAGTCATATAGGGACAAAATAAGTGACAGAGAGATACGTTTTACATCACGTGAAATCCCAGAATGTGTAAATGATCTACAGAGTTTCCCAAGACAAAGACAATCCTAGAATCACAGCTAATAGAGGGGGCTATCCACAACAAATAGAGCACACAATGACTAGAAATAGAGATATAACCACAGTGAAGGTGTGATATCTTGTGAGAGACAAGGGGCCGGTCACAGCAACTGCTGGATGACTTTGGGCTACTCCCAATAACAAAACAGAGAGAGAACGAGGGAAGACATGTAATGGTGCATGTTAGCTTGTAAGAGAAGGCATTGCACTATGTAACAAATTCAACCAAGTCTTATAATAATTAAGCTTGATGCAGGTGCACTTTAGGATACAAGAAAGGAGTTTGCACTTGTAGCTGCTGACTGGGTACTATCACGTGAAACCCAGTCATGTAAGGAAAACCAGGTGGCAAACCTTGGGAGGGATATGGAGGTTTCATAAGACTGAGGGTGAAGGGTGACTAACACGATACCGCATCTTCTGTTCAACGAGAAAGGCAGTAAATACAAATGTGCCAATGAGAGAACAGTTCATTAGCCACTCGCGGAAAAAATGAAGGAGAACATTATTGCAGCCAGAGTCACGAGGGCCAGCAAAATGAGTGATACCAGCTTGACTTTAGAAAAGGAGAGCGCAAAAGCCCTCAGACACTTTCAAGATAACTACAGAAAAAAAGGATAAAAAGGTCTATATGGTCTTTGTTGAGCTAGAAAAAGCATTAGAGCACTTCCCTAAGGAAGCCCTTCAGGGGCACTGGAGGGAAAAGAAAGCAGCAGAAAAGCAAATTGACCTAGTAAAAGGTAAGTACCTCAAACATCCACGCAAGCAAAAGCAAGTCCCTGTATTAGAGATCCTCTGGAAAAGAAAACTGGTTTTCACTCAGCCCTGCATCTAGCCCACTTCTTTCTATCACAGTGATGGGTGTCTGATATGCAGAGGGATTTTAGGAAGAGAACAACAAAACTTTTGAGAACGGCAGAATGAGCTTGAGAGCACAGGTCTCAGCAAATACAGCGGAGCCAGAGTCTGTGGTTTATGGAGATGAAGATGTTAGGAACAAATGTGGACAGACGCTTCCGGTGACTTTGTTAGAGGTACCCAGACGCCATCACGTGTACGTATGTCACTAGAAAGGAGTTGAAGAAATGCAAATTCCATGCATGGTAGCAGCAGAGGCTGGTAAGATTTCCATTAACGTCTGATGAGTAGTAGCCGAAGGAGGAGAAAGGGGATTTAGATAGCACTGAACTGAGCATGCCAGGATGGTTAAGTGTGTTTGAACAGGACAAACTAGGGAAGAGAGGGAGGAAATCAGAATAATTCCCCAAGAAACAGCTGTCAGTGAGGTTTTTTGTGCATAACGGATTGGAGATGATATGAGCACATGTAGAAGGCAAAGGGACACCATGTTGCCCAGAAACTGCTGAATATGGAAGCGGCAGGAGTTACAAGAATGGGGACGTCTCCAGTGAAGGCGGCTGGATCAAATGAAGGAGGATATATCAACATGAAATGTGAGAGAGGTCTGATCACTGACAGAGCAGTGCGGAGGAAGAAGATTTAAACCACCACCCAAAAGTTCATGGGGATGAGAGAGTTGAAAAACAGGGATAAGGCAATAAACGTCAGAGCTCACATAGCTACAGGGAGGAGCAAGAAGCAGAGCTTTACCCAGGGAAACAAGGGCTTCATAATTCCTCAGCATCTGGTCCTGGTAAAGCACCTTGTCTCCATCTTCCAGCAGCTCCCACTCCTCCCACATGAAGTACACAACCACGTACTCAAAGACCCCCACAGCTACAGCCCCAAGCTGTACACCGTCACTGTCTCCCGCTCCACTTGTTTCCAGGCTCCACAACCCTTTCTGTGCTCCCTGGCCATGTCTACATGAGACTGACTGCGCAGTCATTACTGTGCAGTGATTTAGTATACAAGTATGTATACAAGTACTAAATGACTGTGCAGTAACAACTGTGCAGTCAGCATCTCACGTAGGCATGGCCAGTGAGTACTAGTACACACAGTACTAGTACACAGGACTGTGCAGAGTTGCTGCTCAGTGCATCACTGAATGGCTTTCAGGCAACGCTCACTGTGCAGTAGCTCGTTAGTACTATGCAGTAACAACGCGTCACGCTTCCTGCTGCGTGACACTACTGTGCACTAGTAACGAGCTACTGAGCAGTTAGCATCTTGTGTAGATGCAGGCACTCTGTACTACAAACATTTGCTGCTTGGCCATGACAGGCAGGGGTGCAAAATTCCCCATTATTCAGCTGACAAGTGATGTGGACACAGCTCTGTGGATATAGGGCTTCACGTGTCTGCTTTAGCCCAGCTCATCATGCCCTGTTTGATCGATCCTCTGAGGCAACATTAGCAGCTCTTCTAGAGGTAGAGCCCTGGATCCAAGGTCTCTGAGCGGGGCTGCCAGGGCTGGCACCCCCGGCTCGCTGCACTCGGCGGCACGCTCCTGCTAATGCAGCTTGGGGAGTTTGCAGCCTCTGCCACCACTGAAGCTTCCTCTGTTGCTCTTTATGTCTCTGCCCTCCCCAAATTTTTCTCTGTGCCCCTGGCTCCTCCTGGGCTCTGCACCTGCTGTACTCCCATGGCCAACTGAAGCTCATGCCCTGCTCACCTCCGAGCTCTCCCCCTGTTTGGGAGGATTGCCCTGCCTGGTCTGCAGCTGGCCCAGGCCAGGTGTCAGGGAGCCCTTCTCTCCCCGTCTCCCTGGGGAAGGCCTCTGAAGCTCCAGGTTTACAGGTCCCTCCTCGGGAGGCTGCTGATATGCTCCGCTCAGGGCCGTGGGACCTGCGGGGTGGGGAAGAGAGTGCATGGGTTAGCCTGGGGCTGCTGGCACGGGGAAAGCCCTGCTCGTCTCCTGAACTGGCCTGAGACTAAGGCGTGTGGAAGAGTGGGGAGAAGGAAGACTCAAAATCCCAAAGGTCTTGTTAACCACGGGCATTAACCTGGAGGCGAGCCCCAATAACTGTCCCAGCACAGGTGGCGATTACAGCACTGTCAGAGCCGTCGGGAGAGAAGCTCGAGGGACATTGGTGCTTTATCGCATCGACATGGTAAGGGGGAAATGCAGGGTCAGTCTGCTCCAGGGCACACGAATGCTTCCAGGGGCAGGGGGGCCTGTTGGAGCACGGACACATCGACCTGCTCTGGCAGAGAGGTTTCTCCACGGAGAGGTGGGGACTCCCGCTGCTGGAAAGGGGAGAACCACCGCTCCTCACCTGTGCCTGGGGAGCGATCATCTGCCGACAACGCCCAGGGCTCCTCACGTTGGGGGAATCTGCAGCAGGACGGAGGCCTGGGTTCACGGTCCCTGAACCAGCCGGCTGTCAGTGGGGAAGCCCACTTCCCCGACACCTGCACCAGCCCCTTCTTGGGCACAGAGGGCTCGTGCAGGCATGAGAGAGGGGCAAGTAGAAAACTGATCATTAGAACACCAATTAGTCACTGATTGTTTCCATGGCAGCACGACACGAGAAAGCCTCTTTCTGTGGGGAGCTTCAAACAGGCCGTGAGACCAGGAGATGCCCCCCACAGTAGGGTTACCATACATCCAGTTTTCCCAGACATGTCCTCTTTTTGGACCCCCCAATCTCCATCTGGGGAGACTAAGGGATTTTGCTCTGCTCCGCTGGCAGGAGCCGGGGGGAGGAAAATTGGAGGCAGTGGGAGCAATGCGTCTGTGCACGCACACGCACACACGTGCAGCCGGCACGCAGCCAGGCAGGGTCATGGGAGCAGACCCGGCAGCTGCGACCACGTAAGTGTATGGGGAGCAGCGGTTGGAGGGCCAGGGCTTGGGGACTGTCTGGGGGCTGTGGGATGTGTGTGTGTGTGTGTGTGTGTGTGTGGAGGGGGGGGGTGTGTGAGGGGGGCAGGTGTCTGCCAGCACTGAGGCTGCAGCAGGGCAGGGAGGGTGGTGACCTGCTTTACTGACTGTGGAGCTGACCACCTTTGACCTGAAAGATGGCATACGGCGCACCTGCAGCAAGTTTGCAGATGACACCAAGCTGGGGGGAGTAGCAGACATGCTGGAGGGTAGGGCTAGGATTCAGAGAGACCTCGGCAAATTGGAGGACTGCACCAAAAGAAATCTCTGGATGTCCTATACGGAGAAGTGCAAAGTCCTGCACTTCGGACAGAGCAGTCCTGTGCACTGGTGCAGGCTGGGGGTGACTGGCAGGGCAGCAGCTCTGTGGATTAGCAGCTCTGAAGGAAACCTCTACAGGATCAGGAGGTCACAGTGGAAAATAAGCTGGATAGGATCCAGCAGTGCGCCCTTGTTGCCAAGAAGGTTAACGGCATCCTGGGCTGCACTGGGAGGAGTGTTGCCAGCAGATCGAGAGCAGTGATTCTTCCCTTGTATTCAGCACTGGGGAGGCCACATCTGGAGTCCTGTGTCCAGTTGTGGGCCCCCGCTACAGAAGGGATGTGGAAAAATTGGAGAGTCCAGCAGAGGACAACAAAAATGGTTGGGGGCTGGGGGACATGACTTATGAGGAGAGTCTGAGGGAAGTGGGCTGATTGAATCAGCAGAAGAGAAGACCGAGGGGGATTGAATCACAGCCTTCACCTCCCTGCAGGGGGGCTGCAAAGAGGATGGAGCTGGGCTGGTCTCAGTGGGGGCAGATGACAGAAGGAGCAATGGGCTCCAGCTGCAGCAAGGGAAGTTGAGGTTGGATATTAGGAAACATTCTCTCACCAGAAGCACTGAAACAGGTGACCCAGAAAGGTTGTGGACTCTCTCTCCATCCTTGGAGGTTTTTAAGACCTGGCTAGACAGAGCCTTGGCTGGGATGACCTAGTTGGAGCTGGTCCTGCTTTGAGCAAGGGGTTGAACTAGATGCAACCTCCAAAGGTCACGTTCAACCCTCATTTTCTGTGATTCTATAAGCCTTGCATCCCGGGCCTCTAATCATTTTTTTTTGCTCTGCTCTGGACTCTTTCCAGTCTGTCCATGTCCTTCTTGAAGTGTGGGGCTCAACACTGGATGCAGTACTCCAGGTGAGGCAACCAGGCTTTAGAGGGAGAGACCACGTGACAGTCTTCTACAAATGGGCACTCTCATAACCCACGTAAAGCAAGCTACTCCAGCAAAAAAAAACTTGCACTTACGGGCAGTGCAAAACTATTGCTAGAAATAGAAATGTTTACAGAAATAGATGCATATTACTAACATTTTTCATGCAAAAATATCTGCCTGGTTGATAGCTTGGTGTCTGCAAGGTATGGGCCTGAAGCTTGTAAGAAACCTCCACAATCTCCCCTAAGATCCTGTAGGTATTTCACCTGTCTCCCAACACACACACACACCCCTCTGTCCATCTATCAGACTGTCCCGTAAGCATGTAAGCAGGGCTGAACAGCACTGCATGGAGAGCCCAGCTCCTCTGTCCTTATTCCCCTCATACTCACAGAGTTTGCTGCGAAGGGTTTGGTCAGTCCGCAGAGATGGCCCCCAGGAGCGAGCTCACCGCTGCCGCAAATCTCCATCGCCTCAGCCACGCGTGGATGGGCCGCACGTCTCTGCACAGACATCAACGCCAAGTTCTGGGACATTCTCCTTTTCATCTCCGCTGCTCGGCCACGTTTCAAGCCAATATCGAGTCACTTAGTTGCTGAAAGCAGCCGGATCCCCTCGCACGACACACGGGGTCTCGGCACGGCAGTTTCACTGAGACGGGGGAGGGAGGCTGAGTGCTCGTCTGCAAACCGCGGGAGGTGGTTTGTGTCTCCACCAAGGGCAGCACGACCCCAAGCTGCTACAGACAGGACAGCACGCCACGTAAAGGAGGGACTGAATGGCAATTTGTTATGTGCTTGAGAAAGCTCCGACTGTACCGCCACGTGGAGACAAGCACACAAATAGCCAAGACAGATGTCAGAGTAACCTCTGCTCATTAGAAACTAATTGCCTTTGAGTCCTCGCTCTCATTTGATACAGACGCTCGGGAAGTCAGCGCCACGGACGCACATCAGAACTGCCACTCACTTCAGTCAGATATTTGGGGCGAGGCCCAACTACAGCTGAAGCCAAGCTCGGCCTGAAACTGGCCCAACAAGTTAATATGACCAAAACGACAGAGCAGAGCAGGCTCTCGCGTTTCCACACAGACACGTGGCCCATTAGGAAAGAGGAAGGGAACAGACGGCGGGGACTTTGTGCAGAGCAAGCACGGTACGTTCATCTTGCAAACACGATCCTCCACCATTGCTGGGAGGTTTCTGTAACTACAAAGCTCAATGAGTTTTCAAAAAATAGTCACAAAGTCCTCGTGACACTCCTCTTCTCGTCCTCCTGCTAAGCACTAGCACTCCTCCAAATAGCTTGCTAAATGTTAGCGTGACCTGTGGTGGGTGCTTGTGCGCTCCACCGGCCAGATCCTCCTCTCAACACGCGTGACCTGTCATGGGCTTGAGGCGGCTGCTGCTCTCTGCGCTGTAGGAGAACTATCCAGGCCCGGTTTTCCATGGGTTTGAGCTGTACAGTTTGCAGGAAGCTGCCGATAGGCATTTTCTCCAGGGAAGCTTCTGAAGACCACAGAAGGGCTGACACCGAACCCATCCTGCCTCCTACCCACACCATAAGAGGGCTTCCAAACTGCCTTGCCCCACAACACAGCCGCCCATCTTCTAGGTGGCTGGGGCCACATGCCCGCTGCCTGCGACAGCAGAGGCCACACACCTCACAGACACCCCGCTGCTGCACCCCTGCCTGCACTGGGGGTGGGCCAGGCAGAGGCCAGGGGAGGAGGAGGGCTGCTCAGAGACTTGGGCTGCTGTTGCATTGGGGCGGTGGGGGCACGGGCGTCGGGTAGGGGCCCAGGGCTCAGCACAACCCCTGTGGGCTCCCGCCAGGTGCACGGCCCTGTCCTAGAGCAGCGCGGGTGAAGAATCAACCCCTCTGGCAGTCGCTGCTAGGTCAGGGAGGACTTGCAAGTGCGGCACTGGCACAGGCTTTTCACAGAGCATCTGGGAGCCGTCAGATTTCAGTGACCTGAGAAACGAGCTCCACTTCCCCCTCCCCTCCTCCACCTGATGCAGGACGCTCTGGGGGAGACCTGCACGTGTTGGGGAACACAGGACTCGAAGGGGCCTACTGGGCCATCGTGTCCAGCCCCGCGTCTGCAGGCAGCCATTCATCCCCAGCTCTCCACGCCCCCAGAGCCCCCACAAACCCCTACCGCCCCACACTGGGGCCCTGCCATCGCCGCCACAGGGTCATCAATTCACATGTGCTCACTACAAATGCAGGCAAAGCCCCTACAGTCCCTGCCCATCTGACCCAGGAGAAAAATCCTTTCCAGACCCCACAGTTGCGGACCTGACCCTGAGCAGAAAAGCAGGATCCTCGAGCCACGTGCAGCCCAGTCAGATGCCCACCTGTAGCTGTGGTTAGTGCCCAGAGCTTCAGAGGAGAGTGACAACCCACCAGCCAGAACCCGGAGAGCGTTCCCGGGGTAAACGCACCCCCCGACTGGCAGGGCTGCTGCTCCTCTGGGTACGTGAAGCCAGTGCTGGGGCCGACGCCACAAGCAGAGTAGGAGCGTGGGTGTCTCAGGACCTGGTCTGAGACCATGCAACCAATCTGCACAGGACCGGACCAGAGGCTCACCGCACGCCTTCCCCAGTCCTGCTCCCCGTACGAGGCGTGCTTCCCCCCGAGCAGCATGTTGGTACCAGCAGTCCTTGCTGTGACATGACCACTCTACGCAGATGGCTCTCATCCTGCGGAGAGGTCGGAGAGGAAAATGAAGAATGCGAGGGTGTCCGTGATGGCAGACGCCAGCGATGAGCGTGGCAGGACCGCTGAAGTCAGGACCATGAGACCGAGCTTTCGGCAAGGCGTGGCGAGTCCCTGGTGGAAGCGTGCACCTTCCAGTTCCTAACAGAAAATAACTTCCACCTCGGACGTCAACACCTGCTGACTCCCAGTCTGAAACGTGCTGACAACTGCAGTAATTAAATTATTAATTTGTCAAAATCTAATTTACTGTTCTTGCCATATTTAAATTTGAATGCAAAGGTCCCTCATATTATGCGAACCAGGAGAATCTACTTAATTTCATTTCAAATTGCACAGTATCAGTCCTTACAATACCTTCATATGTAGCGCACTGATGGGATATAGACTTTCAATACAATACAACTGTTCAGTGCATGCAGCCGCTGCTGAAGGCGTTCACCGCTGAGGCCAGCTCCCGAGGCCTGCCGGGATGTTAGGACACGGATGCTGCCCATTCAGCAGCATGGCAGCCCACACATGGAAAATGGCAAGGAGCTTGATCCGTTTTATTTTCACCCGCGGAGCCTGCCCGGCTGTCTCACAGCCGGAGCGTGGGCCCTGAGCTGCAAGGGCCCCAGACCTTCCTTCCCTTCGTGGCGGCAGCACCCCCGGGGCCACCTGGGCGAGCGGCTAGCGGACGGGTGCTGGCCCAGCTCACAGCAGCACCCAGCTCGATCCAACTGGTCCCCAGGCCCAGGCTGCAGCAGCGCCCGCCTGTTGGCAGCCCACATGAGCGGCCCCAGGGAGCACCGCTGCCGTGGGAGGAAGGGCCCCGCGGGCCCACTGCCAGCTCACCCCCTGGCCGCGGGAGACACGGGCAGGGTCCATGAAAAAAGAAACGGATCAGGTCCCTCACTGCTTCTGCCTTCAGTCCACCTCTCCTGTGGGGCGGGGGGTGAGCGGCCAAAGGCTGCAACCTTACAAATAGCTGCGTTACAAACTAAACTACACGTGGGTATGGTTTAGTTTGCAACGTAGCAAACTTATTAAAATCATTAAAAAAAACCCTGCACCTCTACACCGTGACAAAATTAAACCACAAAAACGGCCAATTTTTATCATGCGTACAAGCACCCATACATTTCATCCTCGCACACAACAACTTCAGTTTCAACAACCAATACTTCCTCCAGACCGTGGGCACAGCCATGGACACCAGAATGGCCCCACAATATGCTAACCTTTTTTAAGGCCCACCTGGAAGAAGAAGTCCTCAGGAACTGCACCATTAAACCCATGCCATACTTGAGATATATAGATGACTTCTTCATAATTTGAACCAAAAACCTGCAGTCTCTGATTGATTACCATCACAAATTCAACAATCACCAAAAATTCAGCAACCGTCCCCTCTCTGTCAGACTATCTCTTGAATACTCCAACACCAACATTTTCTTTTTCACCATGATCTTTTTCACCATGATCAATATCCAAAATGGTAAAATACAAACCACCATATACAAGAACCCCCTGGACCAAGATGCATATCTACACAAAATCAGCAATCACCCTAAGCACACCAAAAAAGCTGTAATTTACAGCCAAGCCCTTCAATACCACCAAATCTGCACTGAGGATAATACTGGCAATTGTCACCTCACCAACGTCAAAAGAGCTTCCACCCAGCAAGGACACTCCTCCAGAGAGAGAGAGAGAGAGCGCACTTCTGAAAGAGCCACCTGGATACCATATTGTTGCGGTATGGAAAGAAAACCCCCATGAATTGCTCACCATTAGTTATGACATACCACCCTTCCCTGGAACCGATATGGAAAATCCTCAAACAGCTGCAACCCATACTACAAGAAGACCCAGTTCGTAAAGAGACCTCTCCAGAACCACCCATCCGAGCCTTTAAACAAGCACCAAACCTTGCTAACACCATCGCCAGAAGCAAACTCCCTATGACCCAAACTGCATCATATGGATCCAGCCCACGCCGGGACAAGAAATGTAAAACCTGCCAGCACATCTCCACCACTCCCCACAGCAGAACCGTCGGCAGCCCTGCATCTTACACCTGTACCTGCAAGAATGTCATATATCTCGTCCAGTGCACCAAATGCCCCGATACAAAATATGTAGGAGAAACCAAACAATAACTGCGCACCAGAATGAGCACACACCGACAATCTATCAAAGACAAAAATACCCAGCTACGTGTCGGGGTACGCTTCTCACAGGACAACCGCTCCTCTCTGATCTCCCCCTTCTGATCCTCAAAGGGAGCTTACAAAACACCTTCAAGCTTAACTTCATAAATCTACTGGATACAAAAAATCATGGACTCAATATAGACAATATAGACATTGGATTTAACAATATAGACACTGGATTTATGACACATTACAACCTGTCTGACATCTAACTCACCAGGTACCTGCTTGAAGCTTACCATTTGCATTCCTTCACACATCCCCCCACCCCGTCCCTCCCTCCCCCCCTATCTCTACCCATTGTCTTCCAAACTTCCACGCATTTACATTTTCACAGACTTCTTGCCACGCTTGTAGCTTCTATTCTCCCTTGGAGAACTCAGAACAACAGCAGAATCTCCCAATGCCTGAAGAAGGGTGTTTGTGCCCGAAAACTTGCAAAGAACGTTTAATCGGTCTAATAAAAGATACCACATCTACCCAAAGAACCGTGCCTGCCCAAGTGCTTAGACCAACACAGCTGCAACCAAACTAACAACCCTGGGAATTTCTGTCTCCCCTTCCACTCCTGTTCTTTACTACGCTGTTCCCAGCTCCTGGTCGGACCTGAGGAATAATATCTTGCGTTCAAAAGCCTGTCTCATGCCATCCCAGCTGCACAGCTGGACCAATAAAAGACACCACCCTAAGACATCCTTGCCTCTGTCAGAACGCTTGGCTTTCTTCATTACAGTAATTGCTCCTATTTCAGGATGCCAAACAAACAGCCAGTCTAGAACTATGTGGAGGAGGACGTTTAAGCAGACAGAGCTGTGTCTAAACTCTCGCTGGCCTTAGTTTCCATGCTGCAGCTGATCTGCTGCCAATTATCTTATCCCTGGCTGCAAGCATTCCTACCAGAAGAACAAGCAGGAGACAGAGAGGGTTCTATATTCCCTTATTTGTTAAGAGTGATCATTTGAAAACTTTCTTCTAATTAGCTTTCGTCACAATTCTCATATCTTGGCCAATGAAATATTAATGCTATTTTTCTCGTGTCATTTTGAGGGAATTTAAAATTGTCACTTTGCATTTATTTGACATGGAAATGAATTACTTTAATTCAGAGTTTCATACTGACATAACCACTGTGAATTATGTATTATGTTTCAGCGAATTTTAATGCTGTGATGAGACAGCAATTTAAAATATGTCATTTAGGAAAAAAAAGGTACAAATTCCTTACAGCATTTACAAATAGCTGCTTATAGTGCCACAGTCAATGTAAAGGCAAGTAACTACAATAAACCAAAAAGCTAGAGCCAGGAGGCTATTAAGCCAGAATATTATTAAAAGATATTGATGTGTTTTATACAAGTATATAGTGGTGAAACCCACATGTGAGTTACTTAAACACTCACAGGGAAAGACTCAGTCCTTGCCCTAATATTTTACAATCTGAGATGAACAGAGATAATTAAGACAAGAGAGAAAATACTTTAGGTGGGATAAGAGAAGACAGAAAAATCTCAGTAAAGAGAACAAGATATGAAGAATTCCTCTCTGACGCATATGTAGAAGACTATGAGAAATAACACAAAGCCAAGAAGAAAAGGTGATTATATAATGCAAAAGTAGCAGGTGCGACTCCAGCCGATACTAATGCAGCCAAGCACTTAACGGGGCTCTGAAATGGATGAAACAGACACAAATAAGCACAACACCCACATCTGCGTTAGAAATACAACATTAGAAAGTGCGCGGGGATGCCAGCTGACACAAGCCAGACAAAGGCCAGGGGTACAAGCAAGCATCTGCAAAGTTTTTTTGCTTTGTTATCTCTTATGGGGCTTCTCACACCCTCATCTCATTCAGCTAGTCACGGCCGCTGACACCAACAGGGCGCTGGGCTTGGCGGATAGCTAGTGGAGTTGGCTGCACATTTTTCAAATGCTCTTTCATTGGGAGGTGCTGGATTGCTGAAACCAACATCTTTTTTGTTCAGAAACAAGTTTTTTTACTTGACGTTTATTAGGGAGAAAAGTTTCAAAATTGTCTAAATGTTCCATTGTTGACAAGTCCAACATGAAAAACCTGTTTTATCACTAAAAATTCCTTTTAGTTTCAAAAGTTAAGATAATTAGAGACAAAAGCATTCTTAAAATGGTCATAATGAAAACAAAGTATTTCAATGCTATTAAAACATAACCTTTTGATCGATCCAAACTATTCACTTACTGCGCATATATATTTCAATTTGCAAACATGTTGAGGACATTGACTCATTTGTCCTGATTAAGGAAAGGGACATTTTTAAGGACAGGGAAACCATTTCCTACCATCTTTAAGCACTCAAGGTTAGCCATTCCCATGTCCCTAAGAGAAGTAGGCCACAAAACAGTAGGGAGAGAGGAACAGAAAGGCACAGTCTGAGGAAGGGAAGTAAAGCAAAGATGGGATTCAGACAGAAAATGACAAATCAGGGAGGAAAGTGTTTCCGTGACAGCATCTGGGTCAGCGTGGGCCATGACTGGGGCTCTCCGGAGGCTGAATGCCACTCCACTCGGTGACAGGGGCCAGACACGCAGGCAAGGCAGCGCCCTTGGGATGCATGGGTGGATGAACCAGGAGCGTGCTGAGAGTGACCTGTGCTCTGCGCCATCCCAGGTAACGAATGCCCAGCTCTGGTCTTTGCATAATACTGCTTATAAAAGACTTGAAAAGTGAAAGGGTGAAAAACCAAATGAGCCCAAACGCAGATGCCTGCAGACACCACCAGACGCTTTGCTAGGGTTGTGTCCAGGAGCAAGAGGATTATTAGAATGGAGGCTCTTGGGCCAAAACTGGTGTGCTGGAAATCCTAGACCTACCCTCTAGCATACCTACTGCTCCCCACAACTTGGCGGCACCTGCAGACTTGCTGAGGGCGCAGTGTCTGCCATCGTCCAGGTCACTGATGAAGTTAGTGAACAAAAGCAGCCCAAGGACTGACACCTGGGGCGCTCCACTTGATGCCAGCTACCAGCCAGACAGAGAGCCATTAACTACTATCCCCTGAGCCCAATGATCCAGCCAGCTTTCTATGCACCTTGCATGCATCCAGCCCGTACTTCCTTCGCTTGCCTGAGAGAATGCTGTGGGAGACCGTATCAAAAGCCTTGCTTAAAGTCAAGGTAATATCACATCCACTGCTGCCCCACATCCACAAAGCCAGACATCTCATCATGGAAGGCAATCAGGTTGGGCAGGAATAACTTCCATCAGCCGGCAACTAGGCAGGCAGCTGAAAGCAGCATCCGCAATCCCCCCAACACGGCAAGGTCTCACGTCAATAATACTGCCTACTTGGCCTGTCTTTTTCTGATAGCAAGTTGGAAAATAAAAGTCAGCCCACGATGAAGAAGCTGGATTTCTTTCTGCCTCCCTCCTTGTGTAGTCCTTTATCTTTAAGGAAGCATAACTCCCCCAGCCCAGCCTGGCACCCAGGGCCTCTTGTCTCTGCAGAAGAGAGCAAGTGCCATGGTCAGCACTGTCCCAAGGACTCTGAACCAGGGCTTACTCCATGCAACCCTGCAGCGGAGAAGAACAGGGACAGAGGATGTTGTTAGCACAAACCCTTCACTTTAAACCATGCACATCTGATGCTGAGACTGCCATGCCCTCACTTTCCTGACACGCAAGAAGAGGCAACAGAGCTGTGTGATGGTGCTTGTCTGTTGTGGGACTGAGCTGACATGTCCGTGCTCAAGATCCCGCCCTTTGTCCTGCCGGTCAGCGCTGCGCCGCTGTGGGCTCCCGCCCCCGCTGGACTCTTCTGGGGCCTTTCACTGCACCAGCACAAGCACAGCAGCGGTGTCCGGTCCTTCTGTCCTTCTGTGACCACAGCTTCCTTGAAGGCCGACGTCGAGTCCGCTGGCTGCTCCTCTGTGTGCCCAGCCATCCCCAGGAGAAGGTCTGCAGTGGGAGGTGGTGGGTCTGGTCTGGGGTGCATTCCTGTGCCTGGGCAGCCCTGCATCACAGCACGGTGCTGTCTAACACGCTGCTCTATTTATACACCCACTCTGCTTACATTCGCTCCAGATAACGAGCTGTCACTGTGCAGCATGATTAGCCAGTGCTGTTTCATGCAATTAAATCCCTGAGGAGCAGCCTTCAACGAGGCCCCAGGGACTCACCTACCTTCTGTGCTGCCTCGCACCCTCCCTCCGGCACCCAGGGAAGCACCAGCGACGCCGAGCAGGGCTTTCATGGGGTCACTGGGCATTATCAGACACACAGGAACTGGCCACTGTGGACGTGGGATACCGGGTGCTGCAGGAGTGCAGGGCTGGGCTGGCCGAGAGCGAGCGCACCCCGCTGTTGCACGGCGCCTCTCCTCAGTGCGCTCGGCCCCTGCACCAGGAAGGGAAGTGTGTATTGGGAGCCACGGTTCCCTCCACCGAGGGGAAGAGGTCAGCGGCAGGAACCACTGCTCTCCTCCACAGATTGAACCCACGGGGACCCCACCCCAGCCACCCAGGGGGGTGTCACAAGCTGGCCAGGACTGAACCGAAGGCCCAGGGATGCTCTGGGACAGGGGGGTTCACTCAGGGCTGCTTCGGCAGGAAGAGCCTTCCTCCCCAGCCATGCAGCTCTGGGACCACCCGGGAGCCGGCACAGACCGGCCCCTGGAGCTCGCTAGGCACTCAGCAGCTGACCAGTGGAGACTGCAGACAGGACCGGCATGTCGCAAACTCCCGTGTCTGCCACGTAAAACCTGCTCACTGGGCCTGCAACGAACATTACCAAGTCAGGGGAACAAAAATCCAACCTGGAGGACAAAGCTGATGGAGCAGAGAGGTCGGAGGAATAAAATCAGTAAAAATCCAGCCCCTGCATGACACAAGGACAGACCTTGCTGGCAGGACAAGAACACGGGATTTCGGGGTCTGCCTGCTCCTGGGAGCTCAGAAAAGGGACGAGCCCTCGGATATCATGCCTCCGAGAGAGACCCTGAGGCTGCCCGATAACGCTGCACTGGAGGTGCAGAGAGCCCATAGGCTGCTGCCGCCCGCTCCGCACAGGGGCCAAGCCAGAGCATCCCTCGCCGCGCTGCTCTGCGGTCTTGTTCAGCACGAGCAGCCAGCTCCGTCGGCTGGAACAGAGGGGCGCACTGCCCTGCTAGCGCTATTTCATCCCGGAGAGATGAGCACTGCCCAGACCAGAAACAAACACAAGCGCACTGTGAAATAGTGTGCAAGGACACACGCGCAGCTGCCAGGACCCACCTCTGCCTCAAGACCAGTGAACGCCACTTGGTGAAATGTCTTGCCAGTTTATAGTACGTGTGAGAGCCTCCAGCTGCGCCACCCTGCCTGCTTCCCGTCGCTCTTCCCTACGCTGCCGCGTAGGCTGCTCGCGGACCATACCCCCACCACAGATGTTAGGCCAAGAGGGGGCATTGCCATCGCGTAGTCAGACCCCCTGCACTGGGACAGGCTCTGGGACACCCCTGAACACGTGCCCCTCGGAACAAATCCAGCGCTGATGTCCAAGCTGCCGTGGAGGGAGACTCCACCATGACCCGTAGCCAGGCGCTCCTGTGAGCAGCTGCCCGAACTGCTGGGAAATTCTGACTGCAACCCCCAGCAACTCCAGTCTCCGCTATAGCCCTTTCTTTGACTGTAAAATAGATGGGGCTCCTGGAGCCAGTCAGCCAAGACAGGCATGCTTTCCAATCTTTTAATCATTCTTGAGGCTCTTCTTTGAACCCTTTGCAGATTCGCACCTGGAAATCAGGTCAGAGCTGTTAAAGCAGGCAGGGGAGCAGAGGGCCTGACCAGCTCATCGGCACTACTGCAGTACTGCGGCATTCGAGGCAGCCTGTGGTAGCATTAGGGCTCGATGCCCTTGATGGGGCTGCCTGGGATGAGCTCCCTGTAGTCCTGGAGAGGATGGACTCGGGGACCATTTTGTCAGCTGTATTTAACTGCTCTTCTCTTGCCCCATCTGCAACGATCACCACCCCTGTTACAGGGAGGGACGCGGCAGGGCTGCCTTTTCTCCCTGCTGTTCTGGCTTTGCTGGTGAGGACAACATGGCTCCACATGGATACAGGAGTGGTCACAGAGGACAACACACAACATGCATGCAAACAGCATGCTGCTCAGACTCACTAGTGCACAAAGATCAATGCCTCAACTACCCGAATTCAAAGAGCTCAGGGGCTTGTCCGACTACAGGGTTTAATGGCTATATGGCTTGTTCTATTAAACCACATGTGCATGCTGATACTCTTAGCCCTTGCTGATGATGACGCATCCCCTTCAAAGCACAGAACTGAAACCAATTTAGACCTAAATGCCAC
Source organism: Alligator sinensis (assembly GCF_000455745.1). Lineage (NCBI taxonomy): Eukaryota > Metazoa > Chordata > Crocodylia > Alligatoridae > Alligator > Alligator sinensis. The sequence continues at coordinate 25,687 of NW_005843084.1, forward strand.
AAGTCATGAATCAGCCTCCAGTCACCTGGGTTTCTCCCTTGCCCCGGGAAAGAACTAAACCTTGTCGGGTATGACAGCCTTGGCAGCAATGGGGGGGCGGTGCCCACTCGCAGTCTAGACTAAAATTCCCAACGGCTTCACGACTTGTGCCATCACTCAATCCAGCAGTGTGAGGCTCCGAACAGCCTGCCCTAGAGCGCATCCAGGCTTGGCCTGGGGGCACCAGCCACACGCCCAGGCCGGACCACTGCCTTCTTTGTGCCTTGGGAGCTCTCACCAGGGACAGGCAATGGTTCTGGGCTCCCTGTAGCCACACAAGCAGCCCACCTCCCCGCATAATGTGAAGGGTCTTCGCCACACTTATGGACAAGGGTTTGGGTTAAACAGCTCCACTTCACTGACTCTTGCCCTCAGGACACAGGGCAGCCATGAGAGCCCTGTGCCCTACACGTGGGGCTCCTGCGGGAGCTTCCACTGGAGCTGACAGCGAGGCTGGCGGCCAGCGGAGGATGTCTTGAACAACTGAATTTAGCTGCAGGACAGTCAGGAATAATGGGTCACAAATAGCCAAAGGACTGCCAGTTTCTTTTTTCTCATTTTTAAAAGAAGAAGGAAGTAAATCATCATGGTGCACTGTGACCAGTGGGGTCCCCCAAGGCTCTGTCCTTGGACCCATACTGTTCAACATCTTCATTAATGATGTGGACATTGGAGTCAGAAGTGGACTGGCCAAGTTTGCTGATGAGACCAAATTTTGGGGCAAAGCATCCACACCTGAGGACAGGAGGGTGATCCAGGCTGACCTGGGCAGACTCAGCAAATGGGTAGACGAGAACCTGATGGTGTTCAACACTGAAAAATGCAAGGATCTCCACCTTGGGAGGAAAAACCCGTAGCATCCTTATAGGCTTGGCAGTGCTACGCTGCTAGCACTACAGAAGAAAGAGACTTGGGGGGTCAGGATTGATCACAAGATGAACATGAGCCTGCAGTGCAACGCTGCGGCTAGTAAAGTGACCAAAACGCTGGCTTGCATCCATAGATGCTTCTCAAGCAAATCCCGGGACGTCATTCTCCCCCTGTACTCGGCCTTAGTGAGGCCGCAGCTGGAGTACTGTGTCCAGTTTTGGGCTCCACAATTCAAAAAGGATGTGGAGAAGCTTGAGAGAGTCCAGAGAAGAGCCACACACAAGATCAGAGGTCAGGGAAGCAGACCCTACGATGACAGGCTGAGAGCCCTGGGGCTCTTTAGCCTGGAAAAGCGCAGGCTCAGGGGTGATCTGATGGCCACCTACAAGTTTATCAGGGGTGACCACCAGCATCTGGGGGAACGTTTGTTCACCAGAGCGCCCCAAGGGATGACGAGGTCGAACGGTCATAAACTACTACAAGACCGTTTCAGGCTGGACATAAGGAAGAATTTCTTTCCTGCCCGAGCCCCTGAGGTCTGGAACAGCCTGCCATCAGAGGTGGTTCAAGCGCCTTCATTGAACTCCTTCAAGAGTAAATTGGATGCTTATCTTGCTGGGATCCTATGACCCCAGCTGACTTCCTGGCCCTTGGGGAGGGGCTGGACTCGATGATCCTCTGAGGTCCCTTCCAGCCCTGATGTCTATGAAATCTATGAAGAAATAGCAGAGCAAGTGGAGAAGGCGGTTCCAAGTTACTGCTCCCGCTCACCATCCATAATTGCTCAAATAATCCCCGCCCCCATGGGAAAAGAAAAGGTTACTTTGTTTCACGCTTGTTTAAGAATAGCAAGTAGAGGGAATTGTCTGAAATGTTCAGTGCATCTCCTAATACCAAATCGGAGTGACAGGCTAATAGCACTGCTCTGAGACCTGCCTGCCAATGAAGGGAAGCAGGTTCTTTTAGGATCAAAGTACCTGAAAGGTTGCATGTGACATAACTGTCAAGCCCCCTGAGACGCCGAGTCTATTACATGCTGTGGGTCGCTGAGTCCTACACGGAGGCCATGCTGGCGCCTTTCCCAACAGCAGCACCGAGGATGTGTTGCAGCCACTTCGATTTATCATTGCTCCCGCAGCTGCAGGACGGATCAATAGTGACACTGAAAATGCAGCGCATCGAGCATCTCTGGCCACCTCACATCATGCGCAGACATTTCCTGGCGGCAGCCCACAAGGACGCATCCACTGCTGGTGCCACGGATTTCAGTGGAGCCAGGACTTCACCGACGGGTGCCCTCATTCAGAAAGGCAGCAGTTCCCCAACAGGTCTCAATAAACAGCCATCTAGGAACAAGGAACACAGGACGCACCTGCTGAAAGAAAGGCAATCCTGCAGTAAGATCTAGGAGGCCAAGTGGACAAACACCTTCACAAGAGCTCCCATCCTGAGATCGTGGCAAAAGGGGCCTCCTGCGACCTAAGGAACAGCCAGCAGCAGCAGCTGGCAGCAGTGCTAGTGCTAGTAGTGATTAAAGACATATATTGAGTCGCTCTGACATAATTGGTTTGGCAAGCACAGGCTGTATTTTATCTCATTTTCTGCTTCCCTTCATGTCTAATAATTCTTTCACTTACAGCCGAGCATCCTGGGAAAGTCAGGCTGGAAGGACCTCAGGGAGGGCACGTCTAGGCAGGAGCATCCCTGACTAAACCATCCCAGCCAAGTGTCTGTCCAATGTGCTATCAGACGTTTCCAGGGATGGAGATCCCACCACTTCTCTTGGCAGCCTGTTCCAGTGCTTGGCCACCCTCATTAGCTTCTTCCAAAAGCTTTCAAACTATTGATATCATCCCAAAAGGTCCATATTTGTGCTGAGCATTATTCTAGTGTCAGGTCTCAGTGTGATACACACCCTGCTATCTCCCTGTCCCTGATGTGACACGTTCATTACAGACTTTTGCTATCAGACAAGCAATTTCACGAGACGGTGATTTGAGAATTGTGGAAGAGCGCTGACCCCGTTCTCGGTGCCCTGAACACGGCGGCCGGTAGGGCTGAGGGGAGACAAACTGTGTTTCCACTTGGATGAGGAAATATCCTCATCACCAGTTGCCTTTCTGTCTTTGCCGACAGATTCATTGATAAACAAGACAATGAAACTGTTCCTGGTTTTGGCTGGCTTTCATCCTCCCTTGTCCCAGTACAGGACAGATGTCTGTTATTGAAGACTTCTGCCTTTCCTGCCTCATCAGGAACAAATTCACCATCTCCATCTCGTCCAGGCCCAGCCCATGGCTGGGATTTCCATTCCCCGTGGGCTTGAGGAACCACGTGTCCGTGCTGCTCACACCAGGCTGCCTGCTGACGGTCACTCTGCACCTGCTGA
>NW_005843084.1:28994-31441 GCF_000455745.1 Alligator sinensis
CGAGGTGCAGGGCTTTGCCCATCCCTGCTTTCAGCCCCAGCAAAGGAAGGAGGGGGGCATGCATCTCAGCAGGGTGCTCAGGCATACTGCAGAAGCAATACAGACAGGCCCTTGCTGCTCTTGGTGCTGCGAGCCACGGGCTTTCCTTGCTGCTTTCTGCACTTTGCAGCATCTCACTTGCACTCGCTGCTGTCTGCCTGCTTCTCCTGGTTCCCTCTCTGCTTTGATTTTTTATTCCTAAGGCTCCCTTCACCACTGAGCCAAGGGGGGGCTTCTACCAATGCTGCCTTCTCTCTGCAGAAGTGCCCCGTGGAGCTGGTCTCCCCTCGGAGGCGTGCGCACACAGCACTGCTGGGACATGCAGGGCTCCGCTCTCCGGGGGGGAGACGGGAATCTTCCCGAGGTCATTTCCCCAAACCCACCCTCTGAGCCAGCCTACCTGCAAGCCCCCCTGCAACGGTGCAGCAGGGGGAACATGCAGCTGCGGTGAATGGAGCCCTTTCCCCAGGAGACCATTGCTGTAGGAAGAAAGCAAAAGGAGGTGAAAAGAAGGGGGAAATGCCTCAGTTTGGGGTGAGGCATGGCCCTGAGCAGCGAGTACAAAGCCCTTCCCCAACCCACCCGGCAAGTGGAACGAGGTGCACAGAGTTCAACCGAAGCGTGGCCTGTACCTGCTTGTGTCACACGCTGGGTTTGGCCACCTGGGCATTGTAAGATGCTTCAGACCAGGAAAGGCGACTGCCCCGGGGAGCCAGGCACGGTGGGGCGGCACCGGCCGCGCACCCTGGAGCACACCCCAGTTTGGCCGCCTGGGCTGGCAGGGCAAGCGTCACCCCAAGCCTGCCTCAGGACACGCGGCTGGATTTCCTTTCCACCTCTCTCCATGCTCTCAGCCCAAAGAAGGTCCCGAGACACGCGATTCATGAATGGCACCAGCAAGAGGCTCAGCAGAGGGCTCTCGCCGTACTTGCTTACTGCTTATTTCTTTTTATTTCTTTGCTGTGGAAAATTGCTTCATTTGATCAACACGCGAGGAGAGAGTGGCCTACGAAGTCAGCGCTAAGAACTGCAGGGCGATATCAGCTGTTACAACCAAATAAAAGCAAAGTATAAAAAGCCTTGATGCTGTGAGGAAATAGCGAGCACGGAGCGGTGATTGAGCCGGGAGGAGAGAGAGTGCCATTTCGTGTCTGTGTATGTTATTACTCCTGATTACAGCGCAGACAGAAAATTACCCAGGTTACAGTAATCCCTTTACTCCATTTCACATTGTAGCTGCTTGCTTTCCTGGTACGTAGGAAATATCTTTTGCCTTTAATTACAGCTTATAGTGCCCCGCACAAACAGATCATCCCGCTTTGCAAGGCAGAGGCCGTTACCTCAGGAAGACGGGGCTGTCCACCACCGTCCAGCACAGAGCGCGCAGCCGAGAAAAGAAAGCCCCGAATTTCTGGCGGGTCGTCCCAGGGCACTTTCAGCATACGGGCAAGTGTCTACCCTGGCACAGCCAGCGCCGTGCACTCCACCAAACACTGCCGCCTGCGAGGGCAGGAGCGTGCAGGTGGCTGGTGGACGTCAAAGAATTCATCTGTGACAGTGGGAGCCAACATTTTTGGCAGACAAAAATTAAGCCCTGCACGCTCACCAGTCTCGTCCCAATCCACTTCCTGGGCCGACCTGCTGCTCTCCTCCTGCTCCATACCCAGTGCTGCCTGCCTGGTCTGCTGCTCTGCTTCCTGCCCTATCTGCCACCGGCTGCCTGTGGTCTGCTGTGGGCCATGCCCGGAGGCTGCCCGTGCCACTTGTGGTCCACGTGCCACAGATTGCCCCCGCTTCAGAGAGGTCACAGTGGTTTAGTGCCAGTGATGCTCTACTCCTTTTTCTTCAGGAAAAAGGGGGTGAGACCAGGGATCCAACCCTCCCCTGGGAAAACCCCGCAGCTCCAGACAGCACAGATCCTATTAGGGATCAACCAACCCTGTGTCATTGGGTTGCAAAGTCACATATTTGGAAGCTGGGAAGAGAGAGAGATTTAGAGCTGCCTATGAAAACACAACTCTGCTCCCTCGTGCGTTGGATAGGGGCAGTGCATGGGGCAGGACTCGAGGAACAAGTCCAGGATGCAGTCTGAAGTGAAACCTGTATCAGACGCACGGGAAGGTGCAGTGATGTCTGTGTTCATAACTCGGCTACGTGCAACCGGACAGAGACAGGCACTTCCCTAACCCAATTTTCTCCCTGCAAAATACCAGACCTACTGGACATGGAGGTAGCCACAAGCACGTGAAAGAGGTACCAACCCAAGCACAGGGCTCCTGCCTCCCCTGTTATGGCCCAGCCTTGTGTTCCCAGATGAGAAGTCCTCTGATGACATATCATCCGGATACAGCGGGAGGCTACGCCTACATCGCCAGTGTGACGAGGCAATAAGCAAGGCTAATCACACT
>NW_005843084.1:31477-32726 GCF_000455745.1 Alligator sinensis
AGTGATACGTCCCCTCTTCGCAGCATCGGTGAGGCCACAGATGGAGTACTGCATCCAGTTTTGGGCGCCGCACTTCAAGAGGGATGTGGACAGCATGGAGAGGGTTCAGAGGAGGCCACTCGTATGGTGGAGAGCCTGCAGGTAAGACCCCATGAAGACAGACTGAGGGACCTGAATCTCTTCAGCCTCCACAAGAGAAGGCCAAGAGGCAATCTTGTGGCTGTCTACAAACTCATCGGGGGGGCTAGCAGGGAATAGGGGACACTCTGTTTACCAGGGCGCCCCTCGGGGTTACCAGGAATAACGGCCACAAACTGAAGGAGAACAGATTTAGATTGGACATAAGGAAGAAATTCTGATTGCCAAAATATGGAACGTGCTCCCAAGGGAGGTGGTGCTTTCCCTACCCTGGAGGTGTTCAAGAGGAGATTAGACAGGCGTCTGGCTGGGGGTACCTAACCCCAGCGCTCTTTCCTGCCCGGAGCAGGGGTCGGACCCGATGATCCACCAGGTCTCTTCCAACTCTCGAAATCTATGAAATCTATCTACACCATATAGTTTTGCCAGCACAGCTAAGCTAGACTGTGGTGTGGGACAGGGTACCCATCGCACACCCGAAGCTGATGCAGCCATGCTGGCAAACCCCAGTGTGGACATAGATATGATGCCGGGAGGGCCTCTGGGGTGGAGGTGGCATAGCCCTTCCAGCAGAAAGTCCCTTCTGCCAGCCGTGTCTTCGCTTAGGGGCTTCACCTGGGGGCTGTCACTGCAGAGGCAAGCTGAAGCACAGGCCGCAGAGGCCCAGAGCACCCAGTGATCGCACCGACAGCACCTGCTCTGATCCACTAGCACAGAAGCAACTTTAAGAGAAGTTAATATCCAGAGGTGAGAATGGGCCTTGCAGGTTCACTGATATCCTTACTAATACTCATCACATGGCCGATTAGGATGAGGGAGCCATGCTGTTTCTGAGATACAAATGAGCCAACTAATGGTATGAGGGAGACTGGCAATTTAAAATGATGCCAAAAGCATAACAATTAGCAGTTCTGATTCAGATACAGGAAGCAATACGAATGAGGCATTCACGCAGTCCGGGCCCGTAAGCACGCTCAGGTTGTGAGCTGAGACGCTGGAGCAGGCAGCTCGCCTTGCACAGACTCTGACCTTCCCCAGGGCCGCAGCCGGGGCAGAGCAACAAGCAGCGTCCCACGGCACTGCCTGATGTCCAAGATCTCTGGAGGGAGCA